>NW_025243505.1:0-2911 GCF_018294505.1 Triticum aestivum
CCCCCCCCCCTAACGGACGGCGATGACATGGTAGTAGCCATTCTGCGGTAACGATGCGGCGTGAATATTATTAAATACTCGGAGCGTGATAAAATCATGAGTTTTTTTTGCACGACGTGGGCACATGTGCTATAGGAACGATAATATTTTTTTCATAATTTTTGGTGATGGAGAAGTATCCCAAAAATTCCCTCTACGCGGATTGCCCTTCGCGCGTCTACGGCTGTGGCCGGCGGCCTCCGGGGGCTAGCATGCCACAAAATCTTGCGTCGGCGGCCTCTCACAAGTTTGGAAGTGTTTTGGTGGTTGCAAACGCCCGCCACGCGTGTCCGGGGTGTGCCCCCCCTCACGGACGGCGCCGCCGCCGGCACCTGGAGGGGGGAAACGGACGCGTCGGGTCTACACGGAGAGGATCTTGCTGTGGGTCTGGCCCGGTTGTTACTCCAAAGTGTTCCTATGGGCTTACCTAACACAACCGGGCGGGGAGGTCCGCTGGTCAAAGCCCGTCCGTGCAAAGTCAAAGGGCTAGATCCCGTGGTCAACCGCTCCAGGGTTAGGCGGGACGGGGGCCCTGGGTGGTAGTAATGCCACCGGAGCATCGTACCGGGCCCTCATACATGCGGGGTGGTGTTGTGGCATGTCCGAAGAGGCGGCACGCGTCTCCGGGGTTTGGCCCCCCTCACGGATGGCGCCACCGCCGGCACCTGGAGGGGGGAAACGGACGCGTCGGGTCTACACAGAGGGGATCTTGCTGTGGGTCTAGCCCGGATGTTGCTCCAAAGTGTTCCTATGGGATGACCTAACACAACCGGGTGGAGAAGTCCACTGGTCAAATCCCGTCCGTGTAAAGTCAAAGGGCTAGATCCCGTGGTCAAACACTACAGGGTTAGGCGGGACGGGGGCCCTGGGGAGTAGCAATGCCACCGGAGCATCGCACCGGGCCCTCATACATGCTGTGTGGTGTGGTGGCATGTCCGAAGAGGCAGCACGCATCTCCGGGGCGTGGCCCCCCCTAACGGACGGCGATGACACGGTAGTAGCCATTCTGCGGTAACGATGCGGCGTGAATATTATTAAATACTCGGAGCGCGATAAAATCATGAGTTTTTTTGCACGACGTGGGCACATGTGCTATAGGAACGATAATATTTTTTTCATAATTTTTGGTGATGGAGAAGTATCCCAAAAATTCCCTCTATGCGGATTGCCCTTCGCGCGTGTACGGCTGTGGCCGGCGGCCTCCGTGGGCTAGCATGCCGCCAAATCTAGCGTAGGCGGCCTCTCACAAGTTTGGAAGTGTTTTGGTGGTTGCAAACGCCCGGCACGCGTGTCCGGGGTGTGCCCCCGCTAACGGACGGCGCCGCCGCCGGCACCTGGAGCGGGGTAACGGACGCGTCGGGTCTACACGGAGAGGATCTTGCTGTGGGTCTGGCCCGGTTGTTGCTCCAAAGTGTTCCTTTGGGCTGACCTAACACAACCGGGCGGGGAGGTCCGCTGGTCAAAGCCCGTCCGTGCAAAGTCAAAGGGCTAGATCCCGTGGTCAACCACTCCAGGGATAGGCGGGACGGGGGCCCTCGGGGTAGCAATGCCACCGAAGCATCGTACCGGGCCCTCATACATGCGGGGTGGTGTTGTGGCATGTCCGAAGAGGCGACACGCGTGTCCGGGGTGTGCCCCCCATCACGGACGGCACCGCTGCCGTCATCTAGAGGGGGGGAAACGGACGCGTCGGGTCTACACGGTGTGGATGTAGCTGTGGGTTTGGCCCGGATGTTGCTCCCGGGTGTCACTATGGGTAGACCTGACACAACCGGGTGGAGAGGTCCACTGGTCAGAGCCCGTTCGTGGGAAGTCGAAGGGCTAGATCTCGTGATCAACCGCTACAGGGTTAGGCGGGACGGGGGCCCTGGGGGTAGCAATGCCACCGGAGCATCGCACCGGGCCCTCATACATGCGGGGCGGTGTGGTGGCATGTCCGAAGAGGCGACACGCATCTCCGGGGCTAGGAATGACTTGAAGGTTTATTAAACTCATAATCAACGGAGATTACTTTATTGAATCGGAGTGCGGAATTGATTCACTTATCAATGTCCTTGAGTGTCTAACAACTCAGAACCCGGGGAAAATTGGAATCAGTGAGATATAATACTTGAAGAACTCATAATAAGTTTTGCAGTTCCATGATATTCTTGAGATACCAGAGTTTAATACTCAACGGTAGAGCAAAGTAAAGGTTGGACAGGTGCAATGATCTGCAGAAGACAAATACTTCAACTTGTCCAAGAAATGGTATTTAAAAGGAGAACATGGCCGGAACCACGATTGCAAAAGGCCAGATCCCAGATATAAGTTGAACTTATACCAAGCGAATAATTAATTTAAGAGAAGCTTTTAATGATAAGATCTACATCGTGTCCATGGGCATGAACACAAGGTTCAAGGTCGACTCCCACTTCTTCAATGTATAATCTTTCATTCACTTCTCACGTTCGATGAAGCTGTAGTGTTGAAATTTTATCTGGCAAAATACCAGAAGAGTAAGAAAACTTTCGAGTTCACACATATTAAGGAAGGCATAGGTTCAACCCATCGGGGCATCTTAGAACATGTACCACAAGTTTCAGAAGTAAATACACAAGCTCGAAAGCAGAGCATGGTTGGCCAAGCAGAGGATACAATTTACCAAAGGCAATATACACCCGTGGAAAGGCTCACAAGGTTATTGAATATGAAGGACGATGTCGGATGAAATCCAACAATGGATCGGGCGATCCACAACGGAGCTGATGTGAGTATCTGTACTCAATCAGAGGAAGAAAGATTGCACGGGCATCAGACTATAGAACATCTGAATAATTCGATGCTTAGATAACAAAGGAATTATGATTTCCAAAACAAGGGATCAGAAGCA
>NW_025243506.1:0-2911 GCF_018294505.1 Triticum aestivum
CCCCCCCCCCTAACGGACGGCGATGACATGGTAGTAGCCATTCTGCGGTAACGATGCGGCGTGAATATTATTAAATACTCGGAGCGTGATAAAATCATGAGTTTTTTTTGCACGACGTGGGCACATGTGCTATAGGAACGATAATATTTTTTTCATAATTTTTGGTGATGGAGAAGTATCCCAAAAATTCCCTCTACGCGGATTGCCCTTCGCGCGTCTACGGCTGTGGCCGGCGGCCTCCGGGGGCTAGCATGCCACAAAATCTTGCGTCGGCGGCCTCTCACAAGTTTGGAAGTGTTTTGGTGGTTGCAAACGCCCGCCACGCGTGTCCGGGGTGTGCCCCCCCTCACGGACGGCGCCGCCGCCGGCACCTGGAGGGGGGAAACGGACGCGTCGGGTCTACACGGAGAGGATCTTGCTGTGGGTCTGGCCCGGTTGTTACTCCAAAGTGTTCCTATGGGCTTACCTAACACAACCGGGCGGGGAGGTCCGCTGGTCAAAGCCCGTCCGTGCAAAGTCAAAGGGCTAGATCCCGTGGTCAACCGCTCCAGGGTTAGGCGGGACGGGGGCCCTGGGTGGTAGTAATGCCACCGGAGCATCGTACCGGGCCCTCATACATGCGGGGTGGTGTTGTGGCATGTCCGAAGAGGCGGCACGCGTCTCCGGGGTTTGGCCCCCCTCACGGATGGCGCCACCGCCGGCACCTGGAGGGGGGAAACGGACGCGTCGGGTCTACACAGAGGGGATCTTGCTGTGGGTCTAGCCCGGATGTTGCTCCAAAGTGTTCCTATGGGATGACCTAACACAACCGGGTGGAGAAGTCCACTGGTCAAATCCCGTCCGTGTAAAGTCAAAGGGCTAGATCCCGTGGTCAAACACTACAGGGTTAGGCGGGACGGGGGCCCTGGGGAGTAGCAATGCCACCGGAGCATCGCACCGGGCCCTCATACATGCTGTGTGGTGTGGTGGCATGTCCGAAGAGGCAGCACGCATCTCCGGGGCGTGGCCCCCCCTAACGGACGGCGATGACACGGTAGTAGCCATTCTGCGGTAACGATGCGGCGTGAATATTATTAAATACTCGGAGCGCGATAAAATCATGAGTTTTTTTGCACGACGTGGGCACATGTGCTATAGGAACGATAATATTTTTTTCATAATTTTTGGTGATGGAGAAGTATCCCAAAAATTCCCTCTACGCGGATTGCCCTTCGCGCGTGTACGGCTGTGGCCGGCGGCCTCCGTGGGCTAGCATGCCGCCAAATCTAGCGTAGGCGGCCTCTCACAAGTTTGGAAGTGTTTTGGTGGTTGCAAACGCCCGGCACGCGTGTCCGGGGTGTGCCCCCGCTAACGGACAGCGCCGCCGCCGGCACCTGGAGCGGGGTAACGGACGCGTCGGGTCTACACGGAGAGGATCTTGCTGTGGGTCTGGCCCGGTTGTTGCTCCAAAGTGTTCCTTTGGGCTGACCTAACACAACCGGGCGGGGAGGTCCGCTGGTCAAAGCCCGTCCGTGCAAAGTCAAAGGGCTAGATCCCGTGGTCAACCACTCCAGGGATAGGCGGGACGGGGGCCCTCGGGGTAGCAATGCCACCGAAGCATCGTACCGGGCCCTCATACATGCGGGGTGGTGTTGTGGCATGTCCGAAGAGGCGACACGCGTGTCCGGGGTGTGCCCCCCATCACGGACGGCACCGCTGCCGTCATCTAGAGGGGGGGAAACGGACGCGTCGGGTCTACACGGTGTGGATGTAGCTGTGGGTTTGGCCCGGATGTTGCTCCCGGGTGTCACTATGGGTAGACCTGACACAACCGGGTGGAGAGGTCCACTGGTCAGAGCCCGTTCGTGGGAAGTCGAAGGGCTAGATCTCGTGATCAACCGCTACAGGGTTAGGCGGGACGGGGGCCCTGGGGGTAGCAATGCCACCGGAGCATCGCACCGGGCCCTCATACATGCGGGGCGGTGTGGTGGCATGTCCGAAGAGGCGACACGCATCTCCGGGGCTAGGAATGACTTGAAGGTTTATTAAACTCATAATCAACGGAGATTACTTTATTGAATCGGAGTGCGGAATTGATTCACTTATCAATGTCCTTGAGTGTCTAACAACTCAGAACCCGGGGAAAATTGGAATCAGTGAGATATAATACTTGAAGAACTCATAATAAGTTTTGCAGTTCCATGATATTCTTGAGATACCAGAGTTTAATACTCAACGGTAGAGCAAAGTAAAGGTTGGACAGGTGCAATGATCTGCAGAAGACAAATACTTCAACTTGTCCAAGAAATGGTATTTAAAAGGAGAACATGGCCGGAACCACGATTGCAAAAGGCCAGATCCCAGATATAAGTTGAACTTATACCAAGCGAATAATTAATTTAAGAGAAGCTTTTAATGATAAGATCTACATCGTGTCCATGGGCATGAACACAAGGTTCAAGGTCGACTCCCACTTCTTCAATGTATAATCTTTCATTCACTTCTCACGTTCGATGAAGCTGTAGTGTTGAAATTTTATCTGGCAAAATACCAGAAGAGTAAGAAAACTTTCGAGTTCACACATATTAAGGAAGGCATAGGTTCAACCCATCGGGGCATCTTAGAACATGTACCACAAGTTTCAGAAGTAAATACACAAGCTCGAAAGCAGAGCATGGTTGGCCAAGCAGAGGATACAATTTACCAAAGGCAATATACACCCGTGGAAAGGCTCACAAGGTTATTGAATATGAAGGACGATGTCGGATGAAATCCAACAATGGATCGGGCGATCCACAACGGAGCTGATGTGAGTATCTGTACTCAATCAGAGGAAGAAAGATTGCACGGGCATCAGACTATAGAACATCTGAATAATTCGATGCTTAGATAACAAAGGAATTATGATTTCCAAAACAAGGGATCAGAAGCA
>NW_025243507.1:0-2911 GCF_018294505.1 Triticum aestivum
ATTTTGAGAGAAAGAAAAAAATTATGCTCATGATCTTCACTTATATTTGTTTGAGCTTATCAAAAGCGACATATGCAAATAGTCCCAAAGTGATAGATATCCAAGGAGGATATATAAAACTTTCATGATGATCATTGGACAAAATAAACTTGATTCTTAGTAATGGTTTTGAGATATGACGATATGATATGTGAGTCATGTTGATGAGCAATTGTGCTTTAGTAAGAATATTGATGTTAAGGTTTGTGATTCCCTATGCAAGCACGAAAGTCAATACTTATGCAATGAAATTTATATCCTACTTATGGTGCACTTATTCGGTGTTACTTATGCTTAATGCTTGGGTACGAGATTTCTCTCTTTTTGGTTGGTCGCTTCTCAATCTTTTTGCTAGCCTTCATTTTGCACTAAGTATGATCACTACTTGTGCATCCAAAACCCTTTAAACCAGTTTTGCCTTATGAGTCCACTATACCTACCTATATGCGGTATTTCCATGCCGTTCTAAGCAAATTTGCATGTGCCATCTCTAATTTTCAAAATAAATTTCTCTTTTGTGTGCTCTACCGCTCGCGAGGCGGTGAAGGGTGACCAATATTTTTCATGATAGATGTGTTATTCACACGATGAGTGTTTATTCACTTGTCATTGCACGAGAGTACATCAAAGGTCTTAGAGATGCCTAGTCCCAAAATGAATAATGAATTTACTTTATGTTGTCAAATAATAAATTCCTTGGAAAGTGTTGGTATGGAGGGCAACCGTGGATTCGGCTAGCCATGGGAAGTGAAAGTAATGGTGGAAAAAGGAATAAACTTTATTTTCTATTTGGGAACCTCCTATGATGTATCTAGCATGGAAAGTATTGAGATCTCTAAGCGTTTTCATTGGTGGGAAAAGTATGCCTCTCAATAATATTTTTATCTCTCAATTTAAGCTTTGAGCTCTGGCACCTCTATAAATCCCTACTTCCCTCCGAGAAGGGCCTTTCTTTTACTTATGCAATTTTTATTTTGAATTTGAGTCTCCATCTTCTCTTCTAAAGCACCAACTAAGGGGCACTATGATCGTACTTGAGCATTGCGTGTAGCTAATATTCGAGTGTGTTTCATGAATGGATCAATGATTGAGCATAATGGGCTAGGGATAACTTGCTTTAGTGTTGATATTTTGAAAGACATGGTTGCTTGTTAATATGCTTGAGTATTAAAGTCTTCATCTCAAAAGTAGACTATTGCTTTCAATCATATAAAAGTCCATATGTCCATGCTATAAAGAAAAGAAATGTGATGAACATGTTAGGCAACATTCCACATCAAAAATTCTGTTTTTATCATTTACCTACTCGAGGATGAGCAAGAATTAAGCTTGGGGATGCTGATATGTCTCCAATGTATCTATAATTTTTTATTGTTCCATGCTGTTATATTATCATTCTTGGATGTTTTACAATCATTTTATATCAGTTTTTGGTACTAACCTATTGACATAGTGCCCAGTGCCAGTTGCTGTTTTCTGCATGTTTTTTACATCACAGGAAATCAATATCAAACAGAGTCCAAACGCAGCGAAACTTCTTGAGGATTTTTTTGGGCCAGAAGACATCTAGTGGGCCAAGGAAGCACCTGGGAGGTGCCTCGAGGGGAGCAGTGATACGTCTCCATCGTATCTATAATTTTTTATTGTTCCATGCCAATATTATTCAACTTTCATATACTTTTGGCAACTTTTTATACTATTTTTGGACTAACATATTGATCCAGTGCCCAGTGCCAGTTCCTGTTTGTTGCATGTTTTATGTTTTGCAGGAAACCCATATCAAACGGAATCCAAACAGGATAAAAATGGATGTAGAATATTTTTGGAATATTTGGGATTTTTCGGAGGAAGAATCAATGCGAAACAGTGCCCGAGGTGGGCAGGAGATAGGGGGGCGCGCCCACCCCACCTGGGTGCGCCTGGCACTCTCCTGGGCCACCCGTAAGGCGGTTGATGCTCTTCTTTTTCCGCATGAAAGCTAATTTTACGAGAAAAATCTGGGCGAAAGATTCACCCCAATCGGAGTTACGGATCTCCGGATATAAAAGAAACGGTGAAGGGGCAGAATCTGAGAGCGCAGAAACAGAGAGAGACAGAGAGATAGATCCAATCTCGGAGGGGCTCTCTCCCCTCCCACGCCATGGGAGCCAAGGACCAGAGGGGAAATCCTTCTCCCATCTAGGGAGAAGGTCAAGGAAGAAGAAGAAGAAGGGGGGCTCTCTCCCCCTTGCTTCCGGTGGCACTGGAACGCTGCCGGGGGCCATCATCATCACCGCGATCTTCACCAACACCTCCGCCATCTTCACCAACATCTCCATCACCTTCCCCCCTCTGTCTACAGCGGTCCACTCTCCCGCAACCCGCTGTACCCTCTACTTGAACATGGTGCTTTATGCTTCATATTATTATCCAATGATGTGTTGCCATCCTATGATGTCTGAGTAGATTTTCGTTGTCCTATTGGTGGTTGATGAATTGCTATGATTGATTTAATTTGCTTGTGGTTATGTTGCTATCCTTTGGTGCCCATCATATGAGCACGCGCGTGGATCACACCATATGGTTAGTTGTATGTTGATAGGACTATGTATTGGAGGGCTAGAGTGACAGAAGCTTCAACCTAGCATAGAAATTGATGCATACGGGATTGAAGGGGAACCAATATATCTTAATGTTATGGTTGGGTTTTACCTTAATGAATGTTAGTAGTTGCGGATGCTTGCTAATAGTTCCAATCATAAGTGCATAGAATTCCAAGTCAGGGATGACATGCTAGTAGTGGCCTCTCCCACATAAAACTTGCTATCGGTCTAGTAAAGTAGTCAATTGCTTAGGGACAATTCCACAACTCCTACCACCACTTTTACACACT
>NW_025243508.1:0-2910 GCF_018294505.1 Triticum aestivum
GCTTCATCGTCATCAATCAAATATGTGCGATTGTGGCGCTGTGACTAAAACAGAGGGAGTTTCTTTGTCATGCTCCCACAGAACTGTGACTAAAACAGAGGGAGTTTCTTTGTCATGCTCCCACAGAACCAGCGTCCTCAACACTGCCTCCAGTAATCTTGGTTTGTGAATCCTCCTAAGAGCCAAAAAGGATATTTGAGCATAAGTAAAGGATTCAAGTTTTTCGCAAACAAATCGTGCAATGCTATGGAGTATAGATTCCAAGGATAGACAAGTTTAGCATCCACAAGAGTAAATGGTAATGACATAAGATTTGTAACACCAATGCCATCTCATATGATCTGCCGAAATGGCAAATGATAGGGGGCATGACAAGCACTGCATATCCTTGTGCCGTCATAAAATCTGCACAAACACATGCTAAATATTGCACCCTCCTACCAATATAAAATCTGCATTTGAACTCATGTACCATGAGTTATGCAAATCAGAAATGATGGTGTGGTACTTTATCAAGATTCAGTGTCAAGCAATTGCTGTGTAATGAATAAACAAAAAACAGTTGACTAAAATTGTAAAATGTGGAATTAATGGAAGATTATCACAATTATACAATAATCCAATGCTCGGAAGTAACTTAACAAAATCTAAGGACCAAACATCTGAAAATACTTTACCAGGGTACTCAAGCACGGGCTCACCTTGTTGCATACCAAAGAAGGAGGCCATGACATGAAGTAGGGATGAGCAGGGCTTGTATATGTATCATCAAATATCTTGTTTAGCTTTCCTGTTTCCAGGCAGAGGGATATGAGGGACTCGGTATGCTCACCATACTTAATACAGAGGTACACAAAGCCATCGATAAATGCCTCAATCTGCACCGTGGAATCATACTCTGTTGAAGACTTAGTGACATCAATGAATGTACTCAGTGAAAAAGTATCTTCCAGCATCCATTTCTCAACACCGTCATCATCGGCTCCCCAAACACGAACAACAAGTGTTCCTATCTTTGCGTCAGAGTCATCTACCCCAACCATACAGAGCTTCCCATCCTTGGTCTGGCCAAGCCTAAACAGCATATCCTCTATCTCTGCCAAGAAATGCGGCAAGCTCAATCTAGAAAATTGCATTGTCACGGTGTTGAGAGCGAGCACATAGGCTTGGCTCGCGTGTTTCCAATAGACAAATCCATTCAGCTGCGTGCCAGGGTAGAACAAGCGAACGTCGCCTTCAGGATGTGGCGGGGTCTCCACCCACGGAAAAACCTGCCACTCGCTGGTCGCCGTTGAGAAGACGGCTAGGCTCGGCGTGTCCTGGTGCTGGACACAGACCATACGGAACACGCTCTGGTCCTCTTCCGAGAAGAGGATGTGGAACTCAGGGGAGATGGAGAAGATGATATCCTCGGGCGGGTGGGGGAAGAGATGCAGTGCCTGCGTGAGGGGGTTGTAGGCAGCGATCTGGTCGGTGGCATTGTTGACGAGGACGACGTAGCCGCCGTGGAAGCTCTGCAGCTCCCACCCGAGGGTGGAGTCGCCGCTGTCTTCTGGGATCCGGGTGAGGAGGAAATCGGCGCCGCGGACGGCGGCCGTTAGGTCCGGGTCGGAGCGGCTGCGGAGGGGGACGAAGGGAGGGACGGCTTCGCGGCCGGGGTCGCAGAAGAAGCCAAGGATCTGCGGCGGGTGGAGTGCCCGGAATCGGCGGCGGAAGGCGGGGGACGAACGGACGGCGTGGAGGAAGGTGCGGCAGGCGAGCGCGGCGCGGACGAGGCTCGGAAGGGAGGGAAGGAGGAGGAAGATCTCACAAAGGAGGTCGTCGCCGATAGCAGTAATGGTGGTGGGCGCCGTCGGCGGGCGTTTCGCCGGCGGCGGTTGCCCGAGGTCGGAGGCCATGGCGGCGGAGAAGACGAGAGACGAGCGGCAGGGGCTGTGCCTTGTTCATCTCCCAGTTCTCGTGGCCGCCGCGATGGACCACAACTGGGCCTTGTCCAAGCATAGCTAACCAGGCCTCGGCTGGGCTGTTGCTTTATATGGGCCAAGAGTATACATCGGAGCACTGCTTTTCTACGACTGTGAAGCCCTGCATCCTAGAGGATATATTATATGCTTGCATTGCTTAAAAAAAGGATATGGTTGGATTGGACCCTATAGCCTCAAGGAAGAGAGCTTTCTAAAAAAAAGGCATTAGGAAGAGAAGCTCCATTTTTCCGCACGTGTTTGCACCTACCGGCCCCCCTTGTCTTCGGTGGGCACTTCGCCACGAGGAGACGAGGGAAACACGAAACAGAGTTGGAGTGTAGTTTAAATTTTTCTCAGGTTAGTTTTCTGTGTCCATGTCTGTGGCGACTCAACGGTGGAGGCAATGTCGCATGACTCTGTCCCCGTCCAGGTGTGGTTAACATGGCTGACAGGCACACATCAAGGTGTTTCTGGTGTTGTTGTCTCGTGGATCATAAGTATTAGATATGTGGATCATCATCCTACACTTTGTCCCGTCAAAGCGGTAATGGCAGAAAGTGGTTATCCTGTTTCACTCTTTTCTATTCTTGGCCTCTTCCTCGACAATATGGCAACAAAGCAGCGGTCCGACAACCTTCCATGCAAAGTGTGTGTCCCCGGCCACAATGCGTTTCAACGATTTTATGTTCTCATCCATTAGGACGAGCGACTCATGCGGCTTTTCAAAAGCTATGGTGTTAGTCCAGCTTGCGCAGGTTTGGTGTTCTATAGCTTTTGCGGCGAGGCTAGAGGAAAAGTGAAAGTGCAAAGGATGGAGCTAGAGACAATAAATTCAAATAACTTTGATATAATTTTTAGTTGTGTCGGAGATCTTCTTTTTAATACACTGCGATATTTCAAATACAAGATGAATTTCTTAATGCATGATGACTTTTTTTTATAAAAA
>NW_025243509.1:0-2910 GCF_018294505.1 Triticum aestivum
ATGTCGGATGCGATCATACCAGCACTAAAGCTCCGGATCCCATCAGAACTCCGAAGTTAAGCGTGCTTGGGCGAGAGTAGTACTAGGATGGGTGACCTCCTGGGAAGTCCTCGTGTTGCATTCCCTTTTTAATTTTTTTTCACGGCGTGCAAAACAAAACGCACGAGCGCGACGTATGTTTAGCACGTTTTATTATTTTGCACGTTTACGGTAAGTTTTAACTCGCTGCTCATTATTCACGCGTCTAGCGGCGGCAAGCGTGTTCTGAAAGGGGTCGAAACCATGGTAAATAGGCACTGGTGCAGTTGAACCGTGGTAAAACTCGTCTCCGTAGTTGAGCGGGAGCGGCCAAAGGAATGTGCAATCGTGTGTGTAGTGGAGCTGGGAGGGGCAAGCATAAGGGACGAAGACGGGGGTAACATGTCGGATGCGATCATACCAGCACTAAAGCACCGGATCCCATCAGAACTCCGAAGTAAAGCGTGCTTGGGCGAGAGTAGTACTAGGATGGGTGACCTTCTGGGAAGTCCTCGTGTTGCATTCCCTTTTTAATTTTATTGCACCGCGTGCAAAACAAAACGCACGAGCGCGACGTATGTTTAGCATGTTTTATTATTTTGCACGGTTACGGTAAGTTTTAGCTCGCTGCTCATTATTCACGCGTCTATCGGCGGCAAGCGTGTTCTGAAAGGGGTCGAAACCATGGTAAATAGGCACTGGTGCAGTTGAACCGTGGTAAAACTCGTCTCCGTAGTTGAGCGGGAGCGGCCAAAGGAATGTGCAATCGTGTGTGTAGTGGAGCTGGGAGGGGCAAGCATAAGGGACGAAGACGGGGGTAACATGTCGGATGCGATCATACCAGCACTAAAGCACCGGATCCCATCAGAACTCCGAAGTTAAGCATGCTTGGGCGAGAGTAGTACTAGGATGGGTGACCTCCTGGGAAGTCCTCGTGTTGCAATCCCTTTTTAATTTTTTTGCACCGCGTGCAAAACAAAACGCACGAGCGCGACGTATGTTTAGCACGTTTTATTATTTTGCACGTTTGCGGTAAGTTTTAGCTCGCTGCTCATTATTCACGCGTCTAGCGGCGGCAAGCGTGTTCTGAAAGGGGTCGAAACCATGGTAAATAGGCACTGGTGCAGTTGAACCGTGGTAAAACTCGTCTCCGTAGTTGAGCGGGAGCGGCCAAAGGAATGTGCAATCGTGTGTGTAGTGGAGCTGGGAGGGGCAAGCATAAGGGACGAAGACGGGGGTAACATGTCGGATGCGATCATACCAGCACTAAAGCACCGGATCCCATCAGAACTCCGAAGTAAAGCGTGCTTGGGCGAGAGTAGTACTAGGATGGGTGACCTTCTGGGAAGTCGTCGTGTTGCATTCCCTTTTTAATTTTATTGCACCGCGTGCAAAACAAAACGCACGAGCGCGACGTATGTTTAGCACGTTTTATTATTTTGCACGGTTACGGTAAGTTTTAGCTCGCTGCTCATTATTCACGCGTCTATCGGCGGCAAGCGTGTTCTGAAAGGGGTCGAAACCATGGTAAATAGGCACTGGTGCAGTTGAACCGTGGTAAAACTCGTCTCCGTAGTTGAGCGGGAGCGGCCAAAGGAATGTGCAATCGTGTGTGTAGTGGAGCTGGGAGGGGCAAGCATAAGGGACGAAGACGGGGGTAACATGTCGGATGCGATCATACCAGCACTAAAGCACCGGATCCCATCAGAACTCCGAAGTTAAGCATGCTTGGGCGAGAGTAGTACTAGGATGGGTGACCTCCTGGGAAGTCCTCGTGTTGCAATCCCTTTTTAATTTTTTTGCACCGCGTGCAAAACAAAACGCACGAGCGCGACGTATGTTTAGCACGTTTTATTATTTTGCACGTTTGCGGTAAGTTTTAGCTCGCTGCTCATTATTCACGCGTCTAGCGGCGGCAAGCGTGTTCTGAAAGGGGTCGAAACCATGGTAAATAGGCACTGGTGCAGTTGAACCGTGGTAAAACTCGTCTCCGTAGTTGAGCGGGAGCGGCCAAAGGAATGTGCAATCGTGTGTGTAGTGGAGCAGGGAGGGGCAAGCATAAGGGACGAAGACGGGGGTAACATGTCGGATGCGATCATACCAGCACTAAAGCACCGGATCCCATCAGAACTCCGAAGTTAAGCGTGCTTGGGCGAGAGTAGTACTAGGATGGGTGACCTCCTGGGAAGTCCTCGTGTTGCATTCCCTTTTTAATTTTTTTGCACCGCGTGCAAAACAAAACGCACGAGCGCGACGTATGTTTAGCACGTTTTATTATTTTGCACGTTTGCGGTAAGTTTTAGCTAGCTGCTCATTATTCACGCGTCTAGCGGCGGCAAGCGTGTTCTGAAAGGGGTCGAAACCATGGTAAATAGGCACTGGTGCAGTTGAACCGTGGTAAAACTCGTCTCCGTAGTTGAGCGGGAGCGGCCAAAGGAATGTGCAATCGTGTGTGTAGTGGAGCTGGGAGGGGCAAGCATAAGGGACGAAGACGGGGGTAACATGTCGGATGCGATCATACCAACACTAAAGCACCGGATCCCATCAGAACTCCGAAGTTAAGCGTGCTTGGGCGAGAGTAGTACTAGGATGGGTGACCTCCTGGGAAGTCCTCGTGTTGCATTCCCTTTTTAATTTTTTTGCACCGCGTGCAAAACAAAACGCACGAGCGCGACGTATGTTTAGCACGTTTTATTATTTTGCACGTTTACGGTAAGTTTTAGCTCGCTGCTCATTATTCACGCGTCTAGCGGCGGCAAGCGTGTTCTGAAAGGGGTCGAAACCATGGTAAATAGGCACTGGTGCAGTTGAACCGTGGTAAAACTCGTCTCCGTAGTTGAGCGGGAGCGGCCAAAGGAATGTGCAATCGTGTGTGTAGTGGAGCTGGGAGGG
>NW_025243510.1:0-2910 GCF_018294505.1 Triticum aestivum
ATGTTGCATGTGAAACTTGCTGCTAGTGCAGTTGTGTAATGGGGTAGCTGAGTGCTGAAGCTATATCATGTTGTACTCTGATGTATTTCAATTATGAAATCCTGCTTCCTTAATATGGAAATGGAATATATTATGTGCTTAATATGAATGTCAATTAGATTAGTAAATGGATTATTAATAATAGGGCAATTAGCCCACTAAATGGCCAATTAGCTTGCTAATTGGGTTTTCCTATTGCAAACGGTTAATGAGAAACCACCGTGGGCGATGACCTGAGGCAACGCACATAGTTTCTAGGAATAAACCGTGTTGGATCAATGAACAATCACACACGACATTCTCTTCAAAACTGTTTGTGTTACGCCACCTTGCGCAAACATTTTCCTTGGAGCGACTGTGTGGGATGTACATACGAACGGAAACGTATAGCGGGGACTGACTGTGTGGGATGTACTTGCGACCGGAAACAATTTCTCCGTATAATTGTATTTTTTAGCTATACTATACGTATTTCCGTATTTGTGCGCTCGCCGGTCGCACACGACCTCATTTTGCCGAACGTGTGTGCCAGGAAGGCATATCCCCGACGGTTTCTGGGTCGTGTGGGAAGGACTCCCTATCGCCCACACTCACTTGGCGACGGCTCCAGATGCCGTCGCGGAAAGGGGTTAAAAACCGTTTGTTTAGGACCAACACGCACCAGTGCAAGTTCATGGCAGTGACCCACCATGGCTACAACGTCCTCTAGATGCCAGGAAGCGACGGAATCATCACAGTCCCCTGCGAAGAAAGAGATGCGGTGCGCTCCCTCGAGCACGCCTTCCAAGCCGCAGCAATCGAAGACCCCGACAGCGAGGGCGTCCAGTACCCTGCTGAGGCCATCCCCAAGAAGAAGAAGCAACTACTCCGCACAGGGCCTCGGGAGAGCGGCGTCTCCAGCAGCGTCGCCTCAGGATCAGCGCCCGCACTTGGGGCGCCTGAGGGTCCTGGACTAAGGGGTCCTCGGGCGTCCGACCTGTTATTCATTGGGCCAGACTGATGGGCTGTGAAGACATGAAGGCCGAAGACCGCACCGTGTCCGGATTGGACTCTACTTGGCATGGAGGGCAAGCTTGGCGACCAACTATGAAGATTCCTTCTTATGTAACCGACTCCATGTAAACCCTAGATCCTCCCGGTGTCTACATAAACCGGAGGGGTTAGTCCGGAAAGGGGACATTCATGACCATATACACATAGGCTAGGCTTCTAGGGTTTAGCCATTACGATCTCGTGGTTGATTAACTCTTGTAATACTCATATTCATCAAGATCAATGAAGCAGGAAGTAGGGTATTACCTCCGTAGAGAGGGCCCAAACCTGGGTAAACATCGTGTCCCCCGTCTCTTGTCACCATTGATCCTAGACGCACACCTCGGGACCCCCTACCCGAGATCCGCCGGTTTTGACACTGGCATTGGTGCTTTCATTGAGAGTTCCACTGTGCCATCGTCAAAAGGTTTGATGGCCCCTTCAATCGTCGATGATCATGCTGTCCAGGGAGAAACCTTTCTCCTCGAACAGATCTTCGTGTTCGGCGGCTTCGTACTGCGGGCCAACTCGCTTGGCCATCTGGAGCAGATCGATAGCTACGCCCCTGGCCATTAGGTCATATTCGGAAGCTTGAACTACGTTGCGAACATCCATGGAGACTTGATCTTCGACGGATTCGAGACCGCGGCAATCACTCCCCGCTACCCCGATGTACATGGCTTTAACCTGTCATCGGGCCGCATCCAGGAGAGAACTCCTGCAGCAACTCTGGCCTTAGATCTGGAGCAGATCAAGTCCCCCGAAGATGGGAAGCTTAACCCCATCGCGGGGGCTACCGATTCTGCGGCGTTGGGGCCGCCCGCAGATTCCACTACGTACGACATCTGCATCAACGGAACCCCGGACTCTTCTCCGGCGTCGAGTTCCGAACCCTGCGAGCCCACGGATACCGAACTCGATCGTTATCGATCTTCAAGTTTAGCGCCGCAGATGTCTTCCAACACTCGCCCATGGGTGACCTACTAAACTCACTAGAAAACCTATCCCTGGCAGATGGCTCGTTGCCGAACTATGTTCAGTTCGAACTTACGGCGGATGATGGAGAATTTTGCTTCCCACTCGCCACCCACTTTATAGCCACCGTCGAAGACCCAACTAACACGCCTGACCCTCGCTCCGAAGACATCGCAGGTATGGACGACAATGAGGGGCATGGCCAGAGCTCGCTACCTGCTAGACACGGGATGGCCACTTCCTGGTATGATGTGTGTATGATAGACACACCCGATGATGAGAAGGATCCAGTCGAGAATAAACCTCCTGGTACATAGTCCGAACACCAGCGCCCACGGCGCCGCTCCAAGCCACATCGCCCAAGAGAAAACACTGCTAGCACCAGAAAAGACAACACTCCGGACAATGAAGACCCTGTTGAGGTAGAATTCGAACAGGAGGAACAGGAAAGCGGGCAAGACAGCCCTGATGAACAGGCCACATATGGAGACTCGGAGGACAGCAATTATCTCCCACCCTACAAGGAAGAGGAGATCTCGGCAGCGAGGATTTTATCGTGCCTAAGGAACCTCTCGAGCAGGAGCGTTTCAAATGCTGGCTTATAGCCACTGCAAGGAGCTTAAGAAAGAAGCAGCTGCAACTTCAAGCAAGCCAAGATTTGCTCAATGATAGATGGACCGAGGTCTTGGCCGCCGAAGAATACGACCTTAGTAGCCCAGACAAAAGCCACCCAAAGGGTAGGTGGCTCCCTTAATACGATGGCAGGGCGCTGGAGCCCACACCACCATCGAACAATGCGGCGGGCCGGCCACAGTTCGGTCCAGACAAAGCAGCAGCCCAAACAGAGCAACATACCAACCCATC
>NW_025243511.1:0-2909 GCF_018294505.1 Triticum aestivum
TGTTGGTGCCGTGAAGGAGCGCAAGGAGAGCGTCGAAACTCAAGAGCTGGCTGTACAGTTCCTGAACCGAAACCGGCTCAACCCTAGCGGACAACGCGGACACGACTGGATTGTAGTCCAGGTCGAGTCCAGCCATGATCTTGGAGACGATCTCGGGATCAGGAAGAGGGACTCCGGTGCAGCATGCGATCTCATCTGTAAGGGTTTTGATTTTGCCAAGATATTCAGCCATGGACATGTTACCTTTCTTCAGGTTTGTGAGCTCGATGCGGGTGTTGATGGCCTGGCTTTGGCTCTAGGCGGCGAACATGGCGTTGATGGCGCTCCATGCTTCTGCCGGCGTCTGGAGGGTAGCGACTTGAGCGAGGATCTCGCGGGACAGAGACCCCATTAGATACCCCTGGAGTTGCTGCTGCTGTGCATACCAGAAGGTGCGGGCGGGGTTGGCGATCTGTTCGTCTTTGCCATCTTTGGTGATGGTGAGGGTGGCCGGTTGTTCCGGACTCTTCCCGTCAAGGTGATGCTCCATCTGTGCGCCTCTAATCTGCGGAAGCACGACGGCCTTCCATAGAAGGAAATTTCCCCTTGATAGCTTCTCCTGTGGTGGCGGTCCGAGAAGAACAGAGCTGCTGCTGCTGCTGGATGATGCGAAGGTGGAGGACGTGGAGGTGGAAAGCGCGCTCATGGTGGACGATAGAGCTGCGGAGGACGACATGTTCTCGGCCGCGGGGAAGGTAGCTAGATGCGATCTTCGATCTAAGAGGAGGATGCTCTGATTACCATGTAAGATTGGTTGGAAGCGTTGAACCCTTTGTCTCGGGCCGCATGTTTATATATAGTGGCAATGCCTTGGAGTACAAGATAGAGAGAGATCAAGAGATCGATCTCAAGTCTGTTCGGTTACAGGAGATAAACGAGGAGAAGAAAACGAGATAGAGATAGAGATAGATACAGTTTAAAACTATCTATCCTATACATATACTAACATAGAGTACTTCTAATCTTGTTGCAGGTATAGTCTATGGTTTGTTTAGTCTTGTCATGCACATGGTGTTGTGTTTGTTGGGTCATAGTGCTTCAGTAGAGTCATGCATGCATGTTTATCTTTGAGGTCTGTTTGCATGTAGCATGAGACGTGCCAATTCATGGTCGAGCCATCTTTTCTTGCTCGTTGTTTTGGTCACTTGCCAGACTCAGATCGTGGGATAGCACGATCAGACCGAGCTTCGGTAGATGGGTTAGTTATGCATGTAACCGTGAGCTTGGCTCCCAAGGATTGATAAGAGAGGAGAGAAAGAAAAGCCCTAAGCTGTTACTCGACACAAAAATCTAATGAGTTATTTTCCGTGTGGTGTTCCAGGTGATCGCGTGTGTGTGTAGCTTCAGCCTTAGAGCCAACAAACTATACAGGCAGGCACTGGCATGCTCTATCTATCATCTACCTCAATTTTTCTTTATCTGCAAGAAGAGAAAAAGCCTACCTCGACAATTCTGTCATAATACTCGACGATCCGCTGGTATACTCCGTTGTTGGCAAGGTAGGCGCGATGGGGATTCGAGGAGTCATTGCAGGTGACCTGGAAGCCCTCACGGAAGCAGCCTGGCTCCATGCCAAACGGGTACGGGATGCTTATGTTGCCGCACTTGTCGGCGCAACCCACACGTGTGATCCGCTGCTGCTCATCTTGTTCAGCAGCAGCAGCCTCCACGATCAAGTGAGTCGCCGCTGAAAGGAGGAGTAGGATTACTGGGAGCGGCTGGGAATGGAATTGCGAGGGCGTGGTCATGCTGGTGTATGTTTTGCGCTCTCTTGTAAGCTAACTTGGTCTATGATACGGACGCAAAGCTAATTAAGCTCCGTCCAGGCTTAGTGAGTCGTCTAGACTTATATATTGGTAGCGCCGACGGTTCTACTATACCCTCGGCATCATTCTCTGCTAGTACTAATCTTCATCTTCTCATCTCTTTTTACTATAAGACGGTTTTTTATTTGAAGTGGCAGTTCGACAAGCAACAAAAGAATGCACTTAACTGGTCAAGAAAGAAATGTGACACCTTTCCTAAAAGAAAAGCTGGAACACGTACCATCTTCTTATGATTTGGTTCTGTCCGCCACCATCTGGAGGAGAATTGTTGTTTATCTGCTAGCTTGCTCCACACATTTCTGCTAAGTGCTAACTAGTCCAGCAGCAATTATTAGACCATGACTTGCTCCAATAAGATAAGAAAGGTTGCACGGCCTTCTTTCTGTTTTCTATAAGAGGTGCGCCATGATCATAATAGAGGCCTCTTTGCCCTTTTGAATTTTGATATTAAGCTACCATGTGGTGACGATGGTGGCATATACGTTATGGAGGAGGTGAGCATGACAACATTTGCTCCGAGGCCCCAAAGACTGAATGTGAAATAAAAAACTTGGGTCTGTCCTCCATGATATGGTGTTCATGCAAGGTTGGGTTTGTCCCCCATGATTTGGTGTTCATACAATGGAGTCAACATAAGTTGCTGATGTTTAGTTTTATATATATGTACTGGTAGCTTTTACTACCCACAGTTTCTGCACCATACGATGCATCGAAGCTAACTTATTTTTACATCATTTATTACATAGTTCCCAACCAAAGGTGTTGCCGAAAAGAAAGAACGAGCAAAACACATGAAAGTACTAGGACAAGCATGCCAACCAAGATGGCTATAAAAAATAAGAGAGGCTTGAGCTCTTGGGGTGATAACACACAAAACACGTGCTGACAAGGAATGCATACGAGGCAACGCCCCAGACTGCCTAGAATGATATGTTAGTTCGAGTGGCCCATTGCTCTGTATTCTACTTTGCTACGCTTGACATTTTTCAGTCAGGGTCATGCCACATTAATATCACAATTTCAGCACATTTTGTTTGTGCCCCC
>NW_025243512.1:0-2909 GCF_018294505.1 Triticum aestivum
GCCATAAGAACGGAATCCTTTCTTGGTAGTCTAGACAGTGATGGTGCGGGAGAAGGTCGTCCTCTACGATGCTCTGGGTGCCCCTTATATAGCATGACTTATGTAATGCTTCCATGACGGTCCACAGGTGTACAGGGCTCGGAGTTTGGCCCTCACCTCCGTTTTACAGCGCATGTAGGGTCGTTCTTCCATATTCACATAGTCATTACTTCTTCCGATATGTAGTATCGTGGTATTCCTCCTCTTGAGGCGATGATGAACTTTCTGGTGCCTCCCGGGTGTCGGGGGGAATTACAAATACTCCCTCCCTTCCAAAATAGATGACTCAGTTTTGTACTAAAGTTAATACAAAATTGAGTCATCTATTTTGAAACGGAAGGAGTACATGATTTAACTTATCACCGACACAAGGTGGCCACCATATCTGCAAGCGGCGACGGACGCTACTGTGAGCGGTGATGGGATTTATTATGAGCCGAGTGACGCTGCTACCAACTGTGATAGGCACTACCGCGAGCAGACACCAACTACTTTCTCTTTTCTTTTTTTTTGAAACAGAGGCAAAAAGACTTGCCTCATTCATTAATAAAGGAGGAGAGTTTTAAGTACATAATAGTGGCTCCACAACATAGCCCGTCCGTCAATAAAATGAAAACAATAACTACTCTCGCGGCATGATAATGCTCAGGTGCGTAGCTCCTGCCGTGACCCAAAGTTTGGCTTCATCTTGGATTAGTTTTAGAATGTAGAAGGGTGTTGTTGATTTCTTCCTAAAAACTCTAGCGTTTCTCTCGTTCCAAATGGCCCAACCAACAAGCATAGTAAGGGAAGCCATGGCCTTCCGGTTCGCCGTATTGGGCTTCGACATGTTTGTCCACCAATGCTTGATATTGCGCTCCGCCTGCCATTGATGGATCTCGAGAGCCCCTAGGCCAAGCCACTCCTTTACCAATCTCCACACGCGCAAGGTGAACCTGCACCGAAAGAAGAGGTGCACGGACGTCTCGTTTGCCCTTCTGCAGAGGGTGCACAGTCCGCAATTCTCCCAACTTGGCTTCTCCAATCTATCCGCCGTCCATATTCTGTTTTGAATCGCTAGACAGGAGAAGAACTTGACCTTGGGAGGTGCCCAAACCTTCCAAATAGTCTTGTTCATGGTCGTCGTCATGGAGCCCAAGACCTGTACCCTATAAGTAGAGGCCGTCGAATACTCACCGTTCGCCTCAAATTTCCAGGATATGTCGTCATCAATCTCTGGTGAAAGCTCGAATTGGTCCAGATGGGCCCAAAGGTCCACGAACTCCACGATGTGGTTGGTCGTTAGGTTGATGGAAGGGTTGATCTGGCGCACCCAAGCATTGTCTCGCAGTGCATCCCTCACCACGCACTTCTTCCGCTTGGAGGCTGCGAAGATGAGGGGGGCGATATCCTTCGGTTTTTTCCCTCTCAACCATGGCGCACCCAACCAACTACTTTCTCGTCAGCAATCATAGCTCACGAAGCGCAACGACGTGGTGCCCAGGGTTTCACTGCTGGTGCCCAGACACGTGCACATGGTGATGGGGAAGGTTGTAGCATCCCATCATTTTACTATTACTCCCTCCGTAAAGAAATATAAGAGTGTTTAGATTACTACTTTAATCTAAACACTCTTATATTTATTTACAGAGGGAGTACTAGTTATCCTCGTAATTAAAAATTCATCTAGAAAGCATATTTAAGTGATTAACTAAAAAGGAAATTTAAAGTGAATAACAACACATCCTAAAGTACAAAACAAATGTATGTGCTCAAGCAAATAGTTTATTTCTGCATCCAAAATTTGTATCGCAGTACAAGTATAATAAAACTTCTATATTGATATAAGAATCAATGTGCCTCTACCCTTCCAAAACTAAGCTAGCAACAGAATACACATGGGTTACACCAGCTACATGGTGCCATCTTTTAGACACACATTTGTCCACCATAAGAAGTTGTGCACTGATTAGCAGTGAACTAACCAACAATAGATTAGGTATGGGGTGCAATCTTTGGGCGATTAGGAGTTAGCACATCTAAGAATAGAGACAAGGAATAGTTAGCCATAACCAGCCAAGAGGAATGAGTTAAAAATAGTACCATAGACGGAGCGAGGGTAGAGTAAGCATTGCCAAAGATTCACTCGTATCTACTCTACTACAAAAATAACCAGAGGGTTGTGTGAGTTTGTTGTGTGAGTTTTCTTCTCACAAAGAGGGTTAACGTCACCCCCATCTCTGAATCCATGGGTTCATGCATACAACTCTTAAGTTGTTTGTGTGAATGGTGACAAATTAGAGTAAAATATTGTCGTTTTTTGTGTGTGGTCATGATATTAGTCAATTCTTAATACGCAATACAGAGGCTCAAGATACTAAACGAACATCGTTATCATTGTTCAACATCATCTTCACTGCATGTTATGCAACAGCAATTATTTTGCGGTGCCATGTTCAGATATCTGTTTCCACAGTTTAGCTACTCCTCCCGAATGCAGTCAAGAAGACAAGTTCATGACGTGGTAACGAAAATCACAAATCCGTCAGGAGGATGCCGCAAACTAGCTAGTAGCTACGACCTAAAAACAAGTTCAAATATCTGACGCTTCCATGCATAGTTCCATTGCATGTTGCCCCCACCATCTGACGTGTTGGTCTCATCATCTTAGGTAGATGGTAGGTGCCGAGGTGTCTGCCCACGCTTTTTTGAAGCCCTATGACCCTTCTCACACACAAGTAAAGTAGCAAGGATTACCAAGATCATCATAAGCAGGGTACCCACGCTTGGAACTGCAAACGAAAAGCGAGTAAGAAAAAGGGCATATGTAACTTCGACTAGAAGAACACATCAAGTAGCATAAATACCATGACGATGCAGCTGATATAGTG
>NW_025243513.1:0-2909 GCF_018294505.1 Triticum aestivum
TACATGGTGGGTTGTTTCATTGAAGCCGACCTTAAGCACTGAGATCTGTATGTGTGATTTAAGAATCAGCTACTACCATACATTGGGCCCTGAAATATGACCCCGCTCGACTTCTTATTCACCCTAGCTCTCTGTCCAGGAGTTGCAAGTAGTTTCTGGTGTTTGTAGCCTACTGGAGGCCGTGGACAGCGCTGACCGTAGGGGTGGGCTGTGATGCGGTAGGTACGTGGCACGGTGTACCGAATACCCGTTAGGTATCTCGGGAACCCTGTTCACATCGTTCGGGGCCGTATGGGAAACCTCGGCCGGACTCCCTGCGGATGGAACCTGAATAGGCGATAAACCTGGACTAGAGGCTTAAGTGTTTAGGTAGGTCGTGGTCTACACCCACGTCGGCTTTCGCTTGAAGTCTGCCGAGCACATGTCGTGTGCAGACGCTAAGTGGTGGAAACATGTATGAAGAAGTACACCCCTGCAGGGTTAACATGATCTATTCGAATAGCCGCGTCTACAGTAAAGGACTACCTGGTTGCCTATACAGTTCATAGACAAGTAAATGGAAACTACTAAAAGCCTCAAGATAAGTGTGAGTGCCGAGGATGGCTCTTCCGTAGGAAGACGGAGGTGGATCCTCGGTAGTGTATTGAAGTGGTGAATAGTGGACTCGTGTGCGCAAAGCTATTTCAAGTTGGAGTATCGTAGGATAGTCTAGCCAAGAGTCAAAGCTGGCTTGCTGCAATAACTCCACCAACCCTTCTTGATACTATGCATGTATGTAGGATCTGATGTAAGTCTTGCTGAGTACCTTTGTACTCATGTTGCTATAATCTACATTTTTTACAGAAGACGCTGCAACCCCTTCTGATGGGTTCTATGTAGACGTTGACATCAACGAGTAGGCTAAGACCCAGGTGGTGACCCTGAGCTTGTGATGGACCACGTAGTATAGCTAGGCTTTCCAAGCCTCTTTTATTTTACTAGTTGTCTGTACTCAGACAAGTTACTTCCGCTGTTGGCTTGTATGATTGTATGACTTGTATGTGGGGTCGTGAGACCCGTACCTTTGTGTATGTTATGTATGGCTCACTGAGCCTTAAATAAAGTACTTGTGTCATAGAGTCATGTTGTGATGCTTCGTTGTATTTGCACATATCGAGCATATTGTGTGTATGATTGAAATGCTTGGTATGTGTGGGATCTGACTATCTAGTTGTTTATCTTTAGTAGCCTCTCTTACCGGGAAATGTCTCCTAGTGTTACCGCTGAGCCATGGTAGCTTGCTACTGCTCTGGAACACTTAGGCTGGCCGGCATGTGTCCTTCTTCGTTCCTGTGTCTGTCCCTTCGGGGAAATGTCACGCTTTGAGTACCGGAGTCCTGTTAGCCCGCTACAGCCCGGTTTACCGGAGTCCTGCTAGCCCAGTGCTACAGCCCGGACCCACTTGCTGATGACCGACACGTTCGAAGCTGGGTCATGGATGCCTGTCCCTGTAAGTCTGTGCCACTTTGGGTTTACGACTAGTCATGTCAGCCCGGGCTCTTTATCATTTGGATGCTAGCGACACTATCATATACGTGAGCCAAAAGGCGCAAACGGTCCCGGGAAAAGGTAAGACGACACCCGTGGGGATACCGTGCGTGAGGCCGCAAAGTGATATGAGGTGTTACCAGCTAGATCGATGTGACATCGAGTCGGGGTCCTGACAGCGTTGGCATCAGAGCCGGACTGCCTGTAGGTTCTCCAAGCCAAACTGGTCGATGTTGAGTCTAGAAATTCTTTAGTTATATGTAGGGGAATTGTTTGTGGGATGGAACATAAGGCTCTTTTTACTCCTTATACCTTATGACTTTCTGATCTGAGTCAGTCCATTCTTCCACCGGTGGTTAAGGAATTAGGTTCTGTTCTCTCTATCAGGATCACGAGTTACTAATCAGTAGTACCTTATAAGTTTGATGGTTACCAGCCTAGTTCAGTTCTACTACCACATTATGTTGTTAGAATGGTTTCAGAACTTGATGTGATGATGTTGGGTGTGCACGAAACCCTTTGTCAAATGTCTCAATATCCTTTTTGAGCATTTACAGCTGTTATGCTGCCGAAATTTTGCTAGAAATTCTAATGCCCTTGCATTATGATTGTGCTTTCAGATGGCCACTCGCGACCTCAATCAAGTGGTTCACCTGACTCGATGCCTAGATGTACCTGGCCATACTGCTAAGTTGGTCAGGGTAATGACTGAGGCTGGATATCGCTGGTATCCTGAGTACACGATCGAAGAGAAATTCCGGGACTTCAATCAAAGCCAGTATCTCTTCACCGAGCCTCTTCACTGCTCCTATGGACTCGGGGTTACTATTGAGATGGCTGTGCAGGACGCCGCCTACTCTATGATGACCATTATGCGAGTCAGATCTGGTCTATTTCGGGACTCTGACTTCCGGTATATGCCAGGATCACTTCCGGGAGCACAAGGGTATCTCCAGGCTATCTATGCTGATTCCACTCAGGAGGATTCACGGACTCGCACCACTGCTGAGATGCTCGAGGATAAGGACCGTGAAAATCGGGCCTTAAGGTTAGAGCTCTTCAATACCCGTGCTGACCACTGGGCCACTTTGACTCGGTTCGCACCGGCGATGCAAGCTGGATATTCAGATATGCGCGATCTCTATCCTGTGAGATCTGCTCTGCCAGACGTGATGGTTTGGCGTGATGTAGGAGGCATCACCCCACCTCGCGGTCCCCGCAGGCCACCGTTTGTTGGTCCACGACCTCATCCTAGCCCCTATGGTCCACAAGCTCCACGAGACCGTCTATTTCCGGATGAACATGTTGAGCTTCCAGGCTATGGAGGTGACTTCTACGAGGACTACTACGGATCGGTCTGAGTTAGTGGTAGTATCCCTAGT
>NW_025243514.1:0-2909 GCF_018294505.1 Triticum aestivum
AAACTTTCCGGAGTCCGTTTAACCACTTTCCATATATAAATCTTTACCTCCGGACCATTCCAGAACTCCTCGTGACGTCCGGGATCTCATCCGGGACTCCGAACAACATTCGGTGATCACATACTTGTCTTCCTAATAACCCTAGCGTCATCGAACCTTAAGTGTGTAGACCCTACGGGTTCGGGAGACATGCAGACATGACCGAGACGACCTCAGGTCAATAACCAACAGCGGGATCTGGATACCCATGTTGGCTCCCACATGCTCCTCGATGTTGTCATCGGATGAACCACGATGTCAAGGGTTCAAGCAACCCCGTATTCTATTCCCTTTGTCAGACGGTATGTTACTTGCCCGAGACTCGATCGTCAGTATCCCAATACCTCGTTCAGTCTCGTTACTGGCAAGTCACTTTACTCGTACCGTAATGCATGATCCCGTGACCAGACACTTGGTCACTTTGAGCTCATTATGATGATGCACTACCGAGTGGGCCCAGTGATACCTCTCCGTAATACGGAGTGACAAATCCCAGTCTCGATCCGTGTCAACCCAACAGACACTTTCGGAGATACCTGTAGTGCACCTTTATAGTCACCCAGTTACGTTGTGACGTTTGGTACACCCAAAGCACTCCTACGGTATCCGGGAGTTACACGATCTCATGGTCTAAGGAAGAGATACTTGACATTGGAAAAGCTCTAGCAAAACGAACTACACGATCTTGTGCCATGCTTAGGATTGGGTCTTGTCCATCACGTCATTCTCCTAATGCATGATCCCGTTGCCAATGACATCTGATGTCCATAGTCAGGAAACCATGACTATCTATTGACCAACGAGCTAGTCAACTAGAGGCTTACTAGGGATGTATTGTAGTCTATGTATTCACACGTGTATTACGATTTTCGGATAATACAGTTATAGCATGAATAAAAGACAATTATCATGAACATGGAAATATAATAATAATGCTTTTATTATTGCTTCTAGGGCATATTTCCAACAGTCTCCCACTTGCACTAGAGTCAATAATCTAGTTACATTGTGATGAATCGAACACCCATAGAGTTCTGGTGTTGATCATGTTTTGCCCGCGAGAGAGGTTTAGTCAACGGATCTGCGACATTCAGATCCGTATGCACTTTACAAATTTCTATGTCTCCATCTTGAACATTTTCACGGATGGAGTTGAAGCGACGCTTGATGTGCCTAGTCTTCTTGTGAAACCTGGGCTCCTTTGCAAGTGCAATAGCTCCAGTGTTGTCACAGAAGAGTTTGATCGGCCCCGACGCATTGGGTATGACTCCTAGGTCGGTGATGAACTCCTTCACCCAAATTGCTTCATGTGCTGCCTCCGAGGCTGCCATGTACTCCGCTTCACATGTAGATCCCGCCACGACGCTCTGCTTGTAGCTGCACCAGCTTACTGCTCCACCATTTAACATATACACGTATCCGGTTTGTGACTTAGAGTCATCCAGATCTGTGTCGAAGCTAGCGTCGACGTAACCCTTTACGGCGAGCTCTTCGTCACCTCCATAAACGAGAAACATGTCCTTTGTCCTTTTCAGGTACTTCAGGATATTCTTGACCGCTGTCCAGTGTTCCTTGCCGGGATTACTTTGGTACCTTCCTACCAAACTTACGGCAAGGTTTACATCAGTTCTGGTACACAGCATGGCATACATAATAGATCCTATGGCTGAGGCATAGGGGATGACACTCATCTCTTCTTCATCTTTTGCCGTGGTCGGGCATTGAGCCGAGCTCAATCTCACACCTTGCAATACAGGCAAGAACCCCTTCTTGGACTGATCCATTTTGAACTTCTTCAAAATCTTATCAAGGTATGTGCTTTGTGAAAGACCTATGAGGCGTCTCGATCTATCTCTATAGATCTTGATGCCTAATATATAAGCAGCTTCTCCAAGGTCCTTCATTGAAAAACTTTTATTCAAGTAGGCCTTAATGCTGTCCAAGAGTTCTATATCATTTCCCATCAAAAGTATGTCATCTACATACAATATGAGAAATGCTATAGAGCTCCCACTCACTTTCTTGTAAACGCAGGCTTCTCCATAAGTCTGCATAAACCCAAACGCTTTGATCATCTCATCAAAGCGAATGTTCCAACTCCGAGATGCTTGCACCAGCCCATAAATGGAACGCTGGAGCTTGCATACTTTGTCAGCATTCTTAGGATCGACAAAACCTTCTGGCTGCATCATATACAACTCTTCCTTAAGATATCCGTTAAGGAACGCTGTTTTGACGTCCATCCGCCATATCTCATAATCATAGTATGCGGCAATTGCTAACATGATTCGGACGGACTTAAGCTTCGCTACGGGTGAGAATTTCTCATCGTAGTCAATCCCTTGAACTTGTCGATAACCCTTAGCGACAAGTCGAGCTTTATAGACGGTAACATTACCATCCACGTCTGTCTTCTTATTAAAGATCCACTTGTTTTCTATCGCTCGCCGATCATCGGGCAAGTCTGTCAAAGTCCATACTTTGTTTTCATACATGGATCCTATCTCGGATTTCATGGCTTCGAGCCATTTGTTGGAATCCGGGCCCGCCATCGCTTCTTCATAGTTCGAAGGTTCACCGTTGTCTAACAACATGATTTCCAGGACAGGGTTGCCGTACCACTCTGGTGCGGAACGTGTCCTAGTGGACCTACGAAGTTCAGTAGCAACTTGATCCGAAGTACCTTGATCATCATCATTAATTTCCTCTCCAGTTGGTGTAGGCATCACAGGAACATTTTCCTGAGCTGCACTACTATCCCGTTCAAGAGGTAGTACTTCATCGAGTTCTACTTTCCTCCCACTTACTCCTTTCGAGAGAAACTCTTTTTCCAGAAAGGTTCCGTTCTTGGCAACAAAGATCTTGCCTTC
>NW_025243515.1:0-2909 GCF_018294505.1 Triticum aestivum
CCTTGTAACACAGGCAAGAACCCTTTCTTTGCTTGATCCATTTTGAACTTCTTCAAAACTTTGTCAAGGTATGTGCTTTGTGAAAGTCCAATTAAGCGTCTTGATCTATCTCTATAGATCTTAATGCCTAATATGTAAGCAGCTTCACCGAGGTCTTTCATTGAAAAACTCTTATTCAAGTATCCCTTTATGCTATCCAGAAATTCTATATCATTTCCAATTAGTAATATGTCATCCACATATAATATCAGAAATGCTACAGAGCTCCCACTCACTTTCTTGTAAATACAGGCCTCTCCGAAAGTCTGTATAAAACCAAATGCTTTGATCACACTATCAAAGCGTTTATTCCAACTCCGAGAGGCTTGCACCAGTCCATAAATGGATCGCTGGAGCTTGCACACTTTGTTAGCTCCCTTTGGATCGACAAAACCTTCCGGTTGCATCATATACAACTCTTCTTCCAGAAATCCATTCAGGAATGCAGTTTTGACATCCATCTGCCAAATTTCATAATCATAAAATGCGGCAATCGCTAACATGATTCGGACAGACTTAAGCATCGCTACAGGTGAGAAAGTCTCATCATAGTCAACCCCTTGAACTTGTCGAAAACCTTTCGCGACAAGTCGTGCTTTGTAGACAGTAACATTACCATCAACGTCAGTCTTCTTCTTGAAGATCCATTTATTCTCAATTGCTTGCCGATCATCGGGCAAGTCAACGAAAGTCCATACTTTGTTCTCATACATGGATCCCATCTCAGATTTCATGGCTTCAAGCCACTTTGCGTCTTGTGTTCGCCATTTGCGTCTTGATCGTGCTCTGCCAGCGGGGCGGCGCAGTCGTCGTTTCTTCTAGAGTCGACTGGACTGCTATTTCGTCTTGCGCTTTTATCGCTGTTTTTGCTATGGCGGGACTTAGAGCGGCTCCGCTGACATCGACGCTTGGGTTGCTTGGAGGGGGCATCCTTCGATGTATCTTCGCCATTACCCTCTTTGGGTGCATCCACCATGTATATGTCATGTGATGAAGTGGTTGTCCGGCGCCCTGTGGGCGCTGGTTCCTGTTCGTCTCCTGCATCTTCATTCATGCCGTCGATGTCTTCGGAGTTGAAGTTAAGCATGTCGGTTAAGTCGTCGACAGTGGCTACCAAGTGGGTGGTTGGTGGGCAGCGAATTTCTTCATCGTCGGCATCCCATTCTAGTCGAACATAGTTCGGCCAAGGTTCTCCTAACAGGGAGAGAGACCCTAATGAATTTAGCACGTCGCCGAAACGCGAGTGCTGAAAGATATCCGCGGAGGTGAACTCCATGATCGGTGCCCAGTCGGGTTCGACGGGCATGGATATAAGCGGCTCAGAGTCCATGGACGGGGGTGAATCCAGTGGTTCAGCAACACGATTCTCGTAAGGGGTGAAGTCAGCGTCTGGCTCTATCGCCGCTGAGAGCGCGGCTTCCGTGGCAGGTTCTATCCCTCCACTCTCGGATGGCGCGATTTGCTCCGGATTGATAGCCGGAGTAGTTGCAGATGCGATCTCCCGCATACTTTCTGACGACAGAGTTATGTCATGCTCGTCGTGACTGTGCGGCACACCTGACATGGGCTCGAATCCGTCGAAGATCAAGTCTCCGCGGATATCGGCCGCGTAGTTCAAGTTTCCGAATCTGACCTGATGGCCAGGGGCATAGCTCTCGATCTGCTCCAGATGGCCAAGCGAATTGGCCCGCAGTGCTGAGCTGCCGAATACAAAGATCTGACCGGGGAGGAAAACCACACCCTGGACCGCACCGTTACCGATGATCGAAGGAGCCATCAAACCTTATGGCAACGGCATAGTGGAACTCTCAATGAAAGCACCAATGTTGGTGTCAAAACCGGTGGATCTCGGGTAGGGGGTCCCGAACTGTGCATCTAAGGCGGATGGTAACAGGAGGCAGGGGACACGATGTTTACCCAGGTTTGGGCCCTCTTGATGGAGGTAATACCCTACGTCCTGCTTGATTGTTCTTGATGATATGAGTATTACAAGAGTTGATCTACCACGAAATCAGAGAGGCTAAACCCTAGAAACTAGCCTATGGTATGATTGTATGTTGTCCTATGGACTAAAACCCTCCGGTTTATATAGACACCTGAGGGGGCTAGGGTTACACAAGGTCGGTTACAAGGGAGGAGATATACATATCCGTATTGCCTAGCTTGCCTTCCACGCCAAGTAGAGTCCCATCCGGACATGGGACAAAGTCTTCAATCTTGTGTCTTCATAGTCCAACAGTCCGGCCAAAGGATATAGTGTCGCTGTCCGGAGACCCCCTAATCCAGGACTCCCTCACACTCCTTCCCCTTCTTCTCACCAAAGGAATTCGTGATTTGAGAAAGTTCTTGAGCATTTCCCAGCGTTCTTGTTACTCTTGGAGGTTGGAGACTCCTAGGCGGTAGGAGTCGTTCGAAGAGGAATCAACCATTGTGATTACACCCGCAAAAGTTTTTGAGGATTTGGAGACCACCCCAAGGTCTACCACTAGTGGTTGAGAAACGCCTCCGTGGTGTTGTCTCAAAGGGAGAATAAGGCGAGCCTTCGTGGCATTGGTGTGCCTTTGTGGTAACATCCACCTCTCTAACAGTGACGTGGTTTCCCTCCAAGGAAATGAACATCGGCAGACATCCTCGTCTCCCAGAGTTGCGGTTATTCCTAACCCTAACTCTCTACTTGTGGTTACTTCTCTCTTAACACTTAATTATATCATATTGTTCTTGCTTACTCACATACTTGTGTTACTTGTTTATCTTGCTTAGCACTTAACATCTTACTTGCAATTGTTAGGCTCACTTTCATATTTCGCATTATTGCCTAAATTTTCTAAGTAATAAGTAAAATTTGTAATTGTACCTATTCACCCCCCCCC
>NW_025243516.1:0-2909 GCF_018294505.1 Triticum aestivum
CTAAACCGGTCACCGCTTCACGTGGCCATGTCAACTGTATCTCTGCCGAAGAAGCTCAAGAGGACCCCAACGTCGTTCTCGGTACGCTTCTTGTTAATTGCCACCCGGCATCTGTTCTTTTCGATACAGGAGCCTCTCATTCTTTTATATCTGAAAATTATGCTCGTTTGCATAATGTTGCATTCTGTGACTTGCCATCCTCTATGGTAATTCAAACTCCGGGATCCAAATGGCAAACTTCTAGAGTAAGCCATGGAAATGAAATCCAAGTCGACAGACTTGTTTTTCTCGCATCTTTGATAGCCCTTAAATCTTCAGATATTAATATCATTTTGGGTATGGACTGGATGTCAGCTCATCAAGCCAAAATTGATTGCTTCTCTAGGACTGTTCAACTCACCCATCCTTCGGGGAAGATAGTCAATGTCTTGACCCGAATAGCCAAGCGACAATTATACTCTCTTAACGCCAGCCCTTTGCCAGACCTTGAGGACGTCCCGGTAGTCCGTGACTTTCCGGATGTCTTTCCAGAGGAATTGCCAGGTGTTCCACCTGACAGGGATGTTGAGTTCGTAATAGACCTCATTCCAGGACCCGTTCCGATTGCTAGAAGACCCTATAAGATGGCACCCCTAGAACTAGCCGAGCTTAAGAAACAACTCGATGAATCCTTGAAAAAGGGTTTCATCTGCCCTAGTTCATCTCCGTGGGCTTGCCCCGTCCTATTCGTCAAGAAGAAGGATGGTACGGACCGAATGGTTGTAGATTACCGACCTGTCAACTTGGTCACAATCAAGAACAAATACCCGCTTCCCAGGATCAACGATCTGTATGATCAGCTCGCTGGATCCTCAGTCTTCTCCAAGATGGATTTGAGGTTGGGCTACCATCAAATCAAAATCAGAAACGGGGACATTCCTAAAACGGCCTTTGTTACTCGTTATGGCCAATACGAGTACACCGTCATGTCCTTCGGTTTAACCAACGCTCCAGCCACCTTTTCTCGGTTAATGAACTCAATCTTCATGGAGTATTTGGACAAATTCGTCGTAGTTTATCTCGATGATATACTCATCTACTCCAAGAACGAGGAAGAACATGCCGAACATTTAAGGCTAGTGTTGCAGAAACTTCGAGAGCATCGCCTTTATGCCAAATTTTCTAAATGTGAATTCTGGTTGCCAGAAGTGACCTATCTGGGTCATGTAATATCTGGTAAAGGTATTGCTGTTAACCCTGAGCGAGTTCAAGCCGTCCTTAACTGGACTCCACCCGAATCGGTCAAGCAAGTTCGGAGTTTTCTAGGCTTAGCGAGCTATTGTCATCGCTTTGTCGAGAACTTCTCCAAAGTTGCCAAACCTCTAACCGAACTCCTCAAGAAAGATAAGAAGTTCAAATGGACTCCACAATGTGAGCACAGCTTTCAGGAACTGAAAAGACGCCTGACTTCTGCTCCCGTACTGGTACCGCCAGACTTCTCCAAGGACTTCGTTATCTACTGCGACGCCTCGCGACAAGGACTAGGTTGCATTCTCATGCAAGATCGACACGTAATTGCTTACGCTTCACGGCAATTGCACCCACATGAGGAAAATTATCCTACTCATGATCTAGAGCTTGCAGCCGTAGTCTATGCACTTAAGACCTGGCGACATTACCTCCTCGGTAATCGTTGCGAAATATTCACTGATCACCAAAGCCTGAAGTACATCTTCACCCAACCGGATCTGAATCTCAGGCAAAGACGTTGGGTTGAATTGATCACAGACTTCGACTTAGGAATAACCTATACCCCAGGGAAAGCCAACGTCATGGCTGATGCGTTAAGTCGTAAATCTTATTGTAACAACCTGATGTTACAACAAAGTCAACCGCTTCTCCATGATGAATTTCGGAAGCTTAACCTTCACATTGTACCCCAAGGTTTTCCCTCCACCTTGGTAGCAAAACCTACTCTTACGGATCAAATTATCGCTGCCCAAAAGCGAGATAAGGGAATATCTGAAATCAAAGAGAACATTGCTAGCGGAGGTGCTAGTTGTTTCTCCACAAATGATCATGGTGTTGTGTACTTTGAGAACCGTCTAGTGGTTCCCAAGAACCAGCATCTACGGCAGTTGATCCTTAAGGAGGCTCATGAATCTCCTCTCACCATTCATCCCGGTAGTACTAAGATGTATCAGGACCTACGCCAGAGGTTCTGGTGGACTAGGATGAAGAGAGAAATTGCTTAGTTTATTGCAAATTGCGACGTCTGTCGTCGTGTAAAAGCAGAGCATCAACGGCCTGCTGGCACCCTTCAACCCTTAGCTATCCCTGAATGGAAATGGGATAAAATTAGTATGGATTTCATTACCGGTTTTCCCAGGACCAAGAGAGGGAATAATGCTATCTTCGTCGTGGTTGATCGTCTTTCCAAAGTAGCTCATTTCTTACCTGTTCGTGAGAGTATAACCGCTAGTCAGCTGGCAGACTTATACATCTCCCGAATAGTGTCTCTCCATGGTGTTCCTTTGGAAATTAACTCGGATCGAGGAAGTCTTTTCACCTCTCGATTTTGGGAAAGTTTCCAAAATGCTATGGGAACCCGTCTCTCCTTTAGCACCGCTTTCCACCCTCAGTCGAGTGGTCAAGTGGAACGCGTCAATCAGATTCTAGAAGACATGCTTCGAGCCTCCGTTATCTCTTTCGGAATGGACTGGGAGAAGTGCCTTCCATTTGCCGAATTCGCTTACAACAACAGCTATCAATCTAGCTTGGGTAAAGCCCCTTTTGAAGTTCTCTATGGACGACGATGTCGAACACCCCTTAACTGGTCAGAGACCGGGGAAAGACAATTCTTTGGCCCGGATATGATTCAGGAAGCAGAAGAACAAGTTCGTATCGTTCGTGAAAAGTTGAAAACAGCC
>NW_025243517.1:0-2908 GCF_018294505.1 Triticum aestivum
CCGGTGAGGTCGTGGATACTTGCCACCTATCATCGTCGCTTCGGTGGGTAGAGGAGGTGGAAATCCCGATCCTTGGCCCCCGGCGTGTAGGTAGGGTAGTTCTAGTCCTCGGTGGCGTCGGTGCTGCTGAGCCGTCGATGCCAGCTTGAATGATCGATCTGCCTTCCTCCCTCCTCCTCGGCGTTGCCTTTGGTGGCACTGAGGGTGGCAGCGGCAAAGAGGGAGCAGGGGCTCCGGTGACGGCGACGGCGGCTCTGGCGGCGATGGGGCAGGGCGACGAGGGAGCAGGGGCGGCGAGGAGCAGACGAGGGTGGCTCCACGGGCACGCGACTCCGGTGGCGGCAATGGCGTGTGGCTCCGGCGGCGGCTCTGGCGGCAATGAAGGCAGGGCGACGAGGGAGCAGCGGCGGCGAGGAGGGAGAGGTTGGATTCTAGCGACAAGAATGGGGAATTGGGGGAAGGAGGGATGCCCGTGAAGCGACAACTTAAAGTTAGTAGTAGCGCTTTTTGCTGGAACGCACTACTGTTATAGATAAATTAGCTATAGCGAGTGTTGGGAAAATGCGCTATAGCTAAAGTAGTTACAACGCTTTCTTAAAAACGCGGTGCTGCTATTGCTTTCATTTTTTGTTTTTCTTCAATTTTTCTTTTCTTTTTTGAAAAAACTAACGCCCACATGTGTGGCATTTGCACATCGCCCACATACCTTCATCACCACTCAATTTGCCACATATGAACAGATGATGTCAGCGGAAATCTTTTTGGTTTTCGGCTTAAAAATGTTTTATCTCCTAATTAAAAAATCGAATTAAAAATCCGTTTCCACCATTAAATTCGCGTCGACGAGATCTTCGAAACTAGACCCTATGTTGATATGTTTCGACAAAATTTGTTTTTGGCAAAAGTTGCCATGATGTTTACACTGTAGTTGTCATAGTGCTTAAATAAAGTTGCCATGTGGCAATTTTAGTTTGTAGAGCATGACAATTTTAATTTTTTTGATGATGACAATTCCAGTACTTTGACAATGAAAATTATTTTTCTATGAACCATGTCAATTTGAAGTGCATGTATCATGACAATTTTTGTTTATGGTTAATGACAAGTCTAGTTTCTTAATTCCCCGTTTTATAATACGTCAAAATTTACTCTTATATGTAAAAGAAAATAGCTGAAATATATCATGGCAACTTCAGTGTAAACATCGTGGTAATTCATGTTCAATAGACATGGCAACTTTTAACCCCCAAAAAAATTCATCGAAATATATTGATATGCGATCTAGTTTCGAAGATCTCGTCGCGAGGGATTTAATGGTGAAAACAGATCTTCAATGGGATTTTTCATTTAAGACATCAAACATTTTAAAAACTGAAAATCCAAAAAGATTTCCACATGCATGTATGCGGTGACGTGGCGCAGTTTGTGTGTTACATGGCGTATGAGCGGGTTTGGCTCACACCACACGTGTAGGCGTTAGTGTTGTCTTTCTTTTTTTTCTTTTCTTTTCATTTTGTTAGTTGCAGCATTGTCGCCTTAAAAGCGCAACTACTATTTTTTTTATCAATAGCGCAATTTATAGAAGCGCGCTGCTCAGCGCTGCTACTATTCCAAGCATGGCAGCAACGGTTTTGGTCATCATAGTAGCAGCGCGTTTTATTAGGGACGCGCTACTGCTAACTTTGTGGTAATAGCGTGCTGTTCAGACCCGCGCTACTGCGACATAGCAGTAGAATTTCGCTTTAACAAGCACTGCTGATAAGTATCTGTGTATAAGTTTTTTCCTAGTAGTGATAGGTCACCCTCACTTTGCAAATATTTTTCCCTAGAAGCATAGCTCCTAAGAAAATATGTGGTTCCACTGAAGCAAAATTGTGCTTATCGTAGAAGTAAATATTTTACCCTTTCCAGGAAGCATAGTTCTGCTTCTCATGCAAGCAAATATGTGCTTATCATAAAAGTACATATCACACTTGTTTTTTGTATACAGTATGAATATTTCTTTATACTCGTTCAACATTTTCCTAATAGATGGTTAACATTTTCTCTGATAGGCAGTTTACACACAAGGCCCACCCCGACTGGGCTGGCCCTTAGTACATTGAAGCGAGCATCGAGCAGGAGAGCGGGGCACTGAAAGGAGAAGCTTCCTATTTCGTGCATAGGCCGCCGGATAACGACCAACCATGTATCCTCCCGTGCGCAGGACGCCAGGAGAACATTTTTCCTTTTCTTTTTTGCTTTCGTCTTTCCTTTCTTTTTGAAATCTGTGAACTTATTTCAAACTCATGAACTTTATTGAATTCTTAAAGTTTCTCTAAATCCGTGCAAGTTGTTTCAATTTTGTGAACTTTATCGAAAAACATGCACATTATTTAAAATTCACAATTGATTTTTTATATTTGGAAACTTTTTCTGAAATGTGTGACTGTTTCTTGAAATACAGGAACATTTTTCAAATTTGTGAATATTTTTTAAAACTCAAGAACATTCTTTAAACTTCGTGATTTTTTTCGATTCATGAAAAATAAAATCACAAACATTTCTGAATTTGCTATTTTTGGCATTTTAAAAACATTTTTCAAAATCATAAACATTTTTGTAATTTTCGAATATTTTGAAATTCTTTTTTAAAAAACTGGGAATTTTATTGTATTCAGGAACACTTTTCAGTTTGTGAAAATTTTACGTATTCATGAAGTTTTTTAAAATCAAGGAGATTTTCGAAATTGATGCACTTTTTAAGAATTCAATTTTTTTTTGAATTTTATTTTATTTTTCAATTGTACAAATAAATCTTGAATCCGTGAGCATTTTTTGAAACTTGAAATATATTTTTAGTTCACCTTTTTTCTTAAAATTTCTGCAGTAGCCCACCTTTTAGAGTGTTTTTAAAGAGGGGGGGGGG
>NW_025243518.1:0-2908 GCF_018294505.1 Triticum aestivum
GACCGAGTTGGTGGACCCCTATGTTCAACTGCCGCATTTTTTCCCCCACTGACTTGACTCGGAGGTTGCGGGGCTCTTGCACTTGATCTTGAACTCCTTGTAGTCACCTTCGCTAATCAAAGGATATTTCGCCTTGATCTTCTCATAACTATCACCTTTGTCAATCATTGCCTTCAGCGTGCTTTTCCAAGTAGACAGGGCCGTGCTCATCCTCGTGAGGGCGGCACCGTTCACTTTATTCCCCGAGAGGTGTGTGTTTGCGAACTAAGCGGGGAACTTGTATCGTTCGTGCAGCTTCGTGAAGAGGAGGCTGCACAAATTCCCTCGGTCCTTATGCCTTAGGTTCTCGGTGTTGATTGAGGCGGTGCTCCGGAGAATGCACCGGAGCTGAACCGAGTACCTCTTGACTACGTGTTTGGGCGTCGTCGGATGCCCGTCGGAGTTCACTTCAGTAAATTCCTCCCTGACGGTGCCGAGCACGTTCGGGCGCCGGTCCTTCCGTTGCCTCTTCGGTTGGCTGCCATCTGTGCATGCGCCGCCATCATCAGTGGTGGCATCCGCGGCGCCATCATCAGTGGTGTCATCCCCGACACCACTAGGGGTTGTGTAGTCAGGATCGGTGTCTTCCGCGGCGTCCTCATAGCGGTGAGGTTCTTCCTCCAAGTCCTGGGACAGCTCCCTGAATTGCTTGCCGCCCGAACCGCCAGCCTCATCATTGTGGGCCATGTTTCGCTCTAAATAGGAAAAAAGTTTGGTCAAAAAGTTGGTTATTGTCAAGGAACAAGATCATGGTCTCATCATTTAGGGTTTGTCGACACCGAGGCATCCTAAAAGCTAAGCTTTTATCATTTAGGGTTTGTCGACACCAAGGCACCCAAAAAGCCTAAGCGTACATCATTTAGGTCTCTCATCGACACCGAGGCACCCTATAGAAGCCAAGTTAAGTTTTCATCATTTAGGTTTTATCGATGCCGAGGCACCCTAGTTTGGGCCTAATCACTTGGCACTAATCACTTGTCTCTATTGCCACCTATGTTGGGTTTATCATCTAGGGTTTATCGATGCTAAGGAGAATTCTAAGTTGGGCCTAATCACTTGGCTCTATTGCCACCTATGGTTTAATGCAGCAAGAATGGCGGGGCAGTTGATCCTACTTAACTAAGTACTAAGATACCCCGGCCCATGCATTAGTCGCAAGTACCCCATATGTCCTATTTTTAGCAAAGTCATGCTAAAATTCACGGAAAATTTCAGCATGACCTTTGCTGAAAATAGGACATATGGAGTACCCGAATTTGCCGGAAGGGAAGTTAATCGACATTCCGGCAAACTCAAGGGCCTCTCGGGGTACCTGCAAATTCATCACGACACAATGGTCGGAGACAAAACCCAGCCACGGACCATATGGTCCTCTGCTTTCATATGGAAAAAAATCAGCTCAACTTATGTGAGCTTCCATTCCAGATATAATAGGTCACCCAAAAAAATCATCAATAGTATGATCAATTTTGAATCAATAGACATACTTCTGAAAAGAGGTATGATCAAATTCTGGTGCCCTTGACTTACTAGTATTTATCTCTTATGACTGATGAATGTGCATTGAGTCCAGAAGCAAAGACTCTACAGTGAAATGAAAAAAAACCTTGGAAATATATTTATGATAACTCTAAATGGATCAGAAGGTGCAGATGCACTTGTAAAAAAAGGTATGCATTTGCAGCAGCTTTGTTCTGATTATGACACCATTCTGTTAAGAAGGCAAAATAACATTATCATCCCAATTCATGGTTGATGTTGAAGACCCTAAGCTTTAAAATGCCAAGTCTCACTTACGCATGTTAACTTATTTACATGTTCAGAACTATCACTAGAAAATAGTAAATCCACATTGACCACATAATACTATTTTTGCAACCACTCAGTTTGTCCTTGACTGGGACACTTGAAGCACAAAACAACTAATGCAGAGATAGGTCCACTTTAGTTCTGACAGATCACATCCTGGTGCATATGTGGGGTTTTTTAATTAGAAAATACAAAACTTCTATTATTGTTTTTATTTTTAATCAGACCCTAACCACCTCTACAGTTTACAAACTAATTCAGATAATCACTAATCAGGCATGGAAAATTATTTTAGCCATGACCCCTGAGGATTAGAGCCTCCACAAGTCAGAGAAAATTAGTGTCTCCACTTATGTTGTCAATGCTTGTTGTATGTTTGGCGAAAGGGTTTTCCTTTACAAATTCTGACTCTGTTTCTAAACAAAGTAGGCTTCTATCATATCTAGAATGTAATGAAGATGTCTTGGATAAGCTGAGTGTTGTAATGAAGATGTCTTGGTGAGACTTGATATATGTCCAAAATTAGAAAAATCACAAGGTACTTTCTCTACCTAATAAACTCCATATGACCACATAAAACCCTGTTTAACACACCTGTAAAGAAGAACAACCCCCCTAAGGAGCTAGAAAGCTATATGAAACAAAATTATCAAGCATAGGCATACAAATTCAGTACTGTATGAAACAAAATAGGTACAACAAGTAGCTGCTAGAGTCATATGCTGAGAGTAGGTGTCAGCTTAAGACATTCTGAAATAGTAAATAACTAAAGGGCACTTGATTATGCACTTAGTAACAAGGTATATTGCATGATTCATAATTTTATAGGAGACCAATAGTAGAAATTTGATTAGGAGTGCTCCATTTCACTAGCAGCCCAATTGCTTTTATCAGTAGCATGTGCATCACTGCATCAGGACATTAACAGGTGCAACAACGAATGCATCGGATCCTTGCATTGCATAGTGGAATACTAACTTTACAATCTTTGTAAGCCTAAGCTCCCCTTTGTGTCATCAGATTCGGTGGAGTGAGCAAGCTACTCACACTGAGCCGAGTA
>NW_025243519.1:0-2908 GCF_018294505.1 Triticum aestivum
AATCTAGATTATTGACTCTAGTGCAAGTGGGAGACTGAAGGAAATATGCCCTAGAGGCAATAATAAAGTTATTATTTATTTCCTCATATCATGATAAATGTTTATTATTCATGCTAGAATTGTATTAACCGGAAACATGATACATGTGTGAATACATAGACAAACATATAGTCACTAGTATGCCTCTACTTGACTAGCTCATTAATCAAAGATGGTCATGTTTCCTGACCATAGACATGTGTTGTCATTTGATTAGTGGGATCACAACATTAGAAGAATGATGTGATTGACATGACCCATTTTGTTAGCCTAGCACTTGATCGTTTAGTATACTGCTATTGCTTTCTTCATGACTTATACAAAGTTCCTGCAACTATGAGATTGTGCAACTCCCGTGTACCGGAAGAACACTTTGTGTGCTACCAAACGTCACAACGTAACTGGGTGATTATAAAGGTGCTCTACAGGTGTTTCCGAAGGTTCATGTTGAGTTGGCATAATTCGAGATTAGGATTTGTCACTCCGATTGTCGGAGAGGTATCTCTGGGCCCTCTCGGTAATACTCATCACTTAAGCCTTGCAAGCATATAACTAATGAGTTAGTTATGAGATGACATATTACAGAACGAGTAAAGAGACTTGCCGGTAACGAGATTGAACTAGGTATTGGATACCGACGATCAAATCTCGGGCAAGTAACATACCGATGACAAAGGGAACAACGTATGTTGTTATGCGGTTTGACCGATAAAGATCTTCGTAGAATATGTAGGAACCAATATGGGCATCCAGGTCCCGCTATTGGTTATTGACCAGAGACGTGTCTCAGTCATGTCTACATCGTTCTCGAACCGTAGGGTCCGCACGCTTAAGGTTTCGATGACAATTATATTATGAGTTTATGTATTTTGATGTACCGAAGTTTGTTCGGAGTCCCGGATATGATCACGGACATGACGAGGAGTCTCGAAATGGTCGATACATACTGAGCTTTCGTGCGCATCTAGTCTCACATTATCTAAGCTGAACATTGTTCTTTCATCATTAGTTGGTTCCTGCCTTTCTCAAGTAACCAAGCCAAGCCAATAATAGAGTGCAATCTTTGTCTCACTCTAATTAGTATCATGGAAAACCTTATGCACCTATGGAAGCTTTGCTTCTCCCTGTAAGCTGGAATCTGATGTTGCCATTTGCCAAAAGCTGGGACAGCACTAAACATGTTCATGTTATAGTTATTACTATGATATAGTACAATGTTGAATTGCTGATTTTTTTTTAGAAACATGCACAAGTAGCGCCCGGATTTAAATTACCCAAATTCTAGAAAGTGCACCTATACTCGTTGGTTGTCCTCCTGAGTGCACGCCTTGTCCACTTCTACCGACAAAACAACATACGCGTCGTCCACCTCCCTCACCTTATCCACTCATCCTACCTCCTTCTCGTCGTGCCACCACCAGCCACCCTACTCCTCTTCCCTGCCACACATCCCTCTAGCATGCTCCTCCTCCCGGTTATGCGGCTGCCACCCCGATCTTGCGCCGCGCGCCGCGCCAAGCACAACCCCTGCCGCGTCCTTCTCTTACCTACTCCCAGCAATGAGTGTAGCACCCAACACACGCCCGACCGTCCTGATCCTCCTAGTGACACACGCCACGCCCAGCAGGACCTGCTCCACATATCCCCGGCGCCGCCGGTCACCAGCCCGTTATGCCCCTCTACGGCGTCGGCTCCCCCTATGGTGGGTGGCTTTGGTTCTACGTCGGGTCATGTTTATTTTCCTTCCCAATATTGCAACATAAGTTAGGGTACATGTTCCGCTTCTGGCTCTGAGGTGGAGATCACTGTTGCTTGGTTGTGGCTTGTCAGGGACAAGATGGATACTACCTAGGTGTAGTGTGCTATATTGACAAGGAGTAGTACCGGGTTTGCCCTATTATATCTACTAGCTCATATGCCCATGCGTTGCAACCGGAAAAATGGATGTGTCCAACGAACGCCCATCAGTGTGCCATGACAACATCCTCGGAGGCTCGAAGGTGCATGCTGACGTGTAGAAGAAATGTGTATCATGCTTTAATCTTCATTAATTGCGGCGGATGCATGTCCTGACCACTGAATGAGTAGGAATATTACATGGTAGTTTACTTTTAATCATTGAAAGAATTGAATTCATCTCATAATCTACATAGGTCATTGAAAGAAATAATAGTAAAACTTACAAACAAAAATAATTATGAGATAGGCGCAACAAATCGGAATGGGGGAGAGTATGTTATACTCCTTGAGAATGCATTATATCTGAATTGCTGGTGATAAGCACTTATATCCTCGACCCACACGTTTTAGAAAATTGATGAAATGCATATACCAGGATATTCAGATTAAGTACTTTAATGTGTTTTGCGCCAGACATGGGTGCTGAATTGGATCTGGATCAATCCTCAGCTCCCCATCGCGCCACTTATTCACCTTATCTGCAGCAATTCCAGTGTGGTACCCAATTTTTTCTTGTCATCTTTGCAATTTGAGTACAATATTTTTTTGTGATCCTCTACATGCATTGTAACTTCAACTTCTCCTTTTCATTTTCCCAGTTTCTCTTTGCATCAGGAATGGCCTGACCAAGATCATCGGCGGGCTCATCTGATGCCTCTTCTTCAGCTTCTCCCCCCATAGTAGTACCATTGTATTCAAGGAACCTAGGATGGTTGTCATCATCCTCTTCTTCTTCATTGTCTTCCATTATAACCCCGGTTTTTTCGTCCTTGGTCCAACAGTTATAGCCGGACATGAAACCTGACTGAAGCAGGTGGCTGTGAAGGACTTTTGAGGTAGAGTAATTCCTATCATTCTTACAGACACCACATGGACAACACATAAAACCTTTCCACTTGTTTGCTTCAGC
>NW_025243520.1:0-2908 GCF_018294505.1 Triticum aestivum
CCCCCCCCCCCTTGATCACCAGATATCGCCTATTCGTTCTCTCTACTGCTTGCATTAGAGTAGTGTAGCATGTTACTGCTTTTCGGTTAATCCTATTCTGATGCATAGCCTGTCATTGTTGCTACAGTTGCTACCCTTACCTGCAATCCTAAATTCTTAGTACAGGATGCTAGTGTTCCATCAGTGGCCCTACATTCTTGTCCGTCTACCATGCTATACTATTGGGCCGTGATCACTCGGGAGGTGATCGCGGGCATATGCTATATACTTTATACTGTTACATTACTTATGATACTGTTCGGAGATGGGGGCTGAAGGGGCAGGTGGCTCCATCTATTACTTTGTGGCGGAGCGACAGGGCAGGTTGAGACCGCCTAGGAGAGAGGTGGGCTTGGCCCTGGTCGGCGTCCGCGGTTACTTAAAATAACACGCTTAACAAGATCTTGGTAATTGATCTGAGTCTGGCCACTGGCATATACGCACTAACCAACTACGCGGGAACAGATATGGGCACTCGACGTCGTGGTATCAGCCGAAGCCTTCTTGACGTCAGCGACTGAGCGGCGCGCACCGGATTGGACTGGAACGCCTGCTCTTGTACTAGGGAGGCTAGGTCTGCTTCCGGCCGCGTTCGCAACGTGCAGGTGAGCAACGGGCGATTGGCCCAGACCCCTACGCCATAGGATTTAGACCGACGTGCTGACCTCTCTGTTGTGCCTAGGTAGGGCTGCGACGTGTTGATCTTCCGAGGCCGGGCATGACCCAGGAAAGTGTGTCCGGCCAAATGGGATCGAGCGTGTTGGGTAATGTGGTGCATCCCTGCAGGGAAGTTTATCTATTAGAATAGCCGTGTCCCTCGGTAAAAGGACGACCCGGACTTGTACCTTGACCTTATGAGAACTAGAACCGGATACTTAATAAAACACACCCTTCCAAGTGCCAGATACAACCCGGTGATCGCTCTCTCACAGGTCGACGAGGAGAGGATCGTCGGGTAGGATTATGCTATGCGATGATACTTGGTGAACTTACCATGTACTCTCTTCTACATGCTGCAAGATGGAGGCTGCCAGAAGCGTAGTCTTCGACAGGACTAGCTATCCCCCTTTTATTCTGGCATTCTGCAGTTCAGTCCACCGATATTGCCCCTTTACACAGATACCCATGCATATGTAGAGTAGATCCTTGCTTGCGAGTACTGATGAGTACTCACGGTTGCTTTTCTCCCTCTTTTCCCCCTTTCCATTCTACTTGGTTGTCGCAACTAGATGTTGAAGCCCAGGAGCTTGACGCCACCGTCGACGATGACTCCTACTATGCCCGAGGTGCCTACTACTACGTGCAGTCCGCTGACGACGACCAGGAGTAGTTTAGGTGGATCCCAGGCAGGAGGCTTGCGCCTCTTTCGATCTGTGTCCCAGTTTGTGCTAGCCTTCTTAAGGCAACTTGTTTAACTTATGTCTGTACTCAGATATTGTTGCTTCCGCTGACTTGTCTATGATCGAGCACTTGTATTCGAGCCCTCGAGGCCCCTGGCTTGTATTATGATGCTTGTATGACTTATTTTATTTTTAGAGTTGTGTTGTGATATCTTCCCGTGAGTCCCTGATCTTGATCGTACACGTTTGCGTGTATGATTAGTGTACGATTGAATCGGGGGCGTCACAGGGGGGTGGACCCAGATCCGCCACTACCAGAACCCCCTCGTCCACCACCCCTCCTCACCGCCACCGTCGTGTGCTGGCGGGCAATGTCTGGTCAGCCTCAGCGCATGGCGGCATCTTTCCTCCTGCTCGAGGGCGGCGGCTCGGGGCGCATCTCGTGGCTGGTGGCATGGCGTGCGGCGGCGCGTGCTACTGGCGGTGGTGGTAGGGCTTGCGGGCGCGCGGAAGACTGTGTGGGCGGCGTCCCTTCTTCGGCTGGGGTTGCTTGTTGGAGGTCGGCCGGGCTCCTTGGTTGCCCGGACTATGAGGCCGAATCGGATCTTGCCCATATGCCATATGCGAGGCGCCCCTCGCGATACCCTCCCTCGGATGCGGCACACCACCTCCGTCCGGTGCTGACACCGACATCCGTGCTCAGAGTTGTGGTGGCAGGCCATGAGGATTTCGGGTTGGGACCTTGTGAGGGGGAAACCCCTAGCCGGCGGCGGCGGCCATGACGTCGATGGTGCTCCAGGCACCATTTTCCCCTTGGTGGCGATGTTGAGGATATCTCGCACCACTCCCCCATGTCCTTTGTGCTCGGATGAAAACCCTAGTTCCCGATGAATGGGCGGCGGCGGTGCTATGGTGTCGTTACCTCCTTGGAGGTGCCGTCTTGGGCACTTGTATGGGGTGTGTGTTGTAACCTCGGTTGGGTTGCTCCGGGTATACCCTAGATCTGGGTCTCCCAAATTGGACGATGACGACGCCTTCGATGCATTCTCCCACTTGGGAGCATCATTTTGGACCAGGTTTGAAGGGGCAAAGAGGTGGAGCGGCGTTGCATCTACCAGGTCAATGACAACGGATCTTGGCGGCATGGTGCAGTTGAGTTTTGACAAAAGATGTGTTTGAACACATGATGTCGTGGAGGCGTCAACGGATGGCCAGCCCGACAAGGATAATGGGGATATCTTTTCTGGAGATGGGTCATAGGTTCGATGGTGGTAACGGCTTCTAAAACCTGAGCACGCCGTATAAGCTTTAGGTGTGCTGCATCGGGTGTAGGCTCGTGATACGTCATGCGGGCGGATTGGTGGTGACCCCGGATCTGGATGGTGGGGAGTGAGGGCATTCCACATTATCATATTTGTACGTGTGAGTGGTGGCTTTGGATGGTTTGATATATGTTTTTGTCAGACCTTTGTTAAATAATTAATAAAGATGATTGTATGTATCTACCGATACATGTATCTACCGATACA
>NW_025243521.1:0-2908 GCF_018294505.1 Triticum aestivum
GGCTAATGTCGGGGATATACCCCGCGGTATGACCTGGCTGGAAGTATGACCCGGCCGGGCTGGGCATTTTCATTGGTAACCTGCCGGAGTGGCGACTCACGAGCCTCGCGATTCACGGATGGCCCTGACGGCGGGTCAGATAGAAGACAAGGCCCAAGGCCCAGAAGGCCGGGTCATGCTATGGTGGGCCGGCTTAAGAGAAAAGGCATAGGGAATATTATCCTACAAAGGAAGCAAGACTAGGACTCCACTTGTAATAGAGTAATCCTAATCCTACTAGGACTAGTCATGTAACCCGCCCCTTCAACTTATATAAGGAGGGGCAGGGCTCCTCAAAGAGGACAAGCAAGAAGAAACAATCTCTAGGGCTAGACACAAGAGCCGGCTTACCGGCGACTCCCTCATGATCATAATGAGACCTAGCCACAAACAACATGTAGGGTTATTACCAGATGATGTTTCTCGGGGCCCGAAGCTGTCTAAATCCTTGTCTTGTGTGTTGATTGCATCACGTCTCTCGATTCCGACCAACCCCTTCAAGCTACTGCATAGATGTGTTGGCCTCACGACTAAGTCCTCACACTAAGGACATCTGACGTGACAATTCCATGACACTATCACTTGTTTACCATGCCTCCCATATTGCCATGTCAAGCCTCTAACCCACCTTCCTAGTAAATCGTTGTTTGGCTAAGTTCCCGCTTTTGGTCAGCCTCTCTTATAGCGTTGTTAGTTGCAGGTGAAGTTGAAGATTGCTCCATGTTGGAACATGATTATGTTGGGATATCACAATATCTCTTATTTTTAATAAATGCATCTATATATTTGGTAAAGGGTGGAAGGCTCGGCCTTATGCTTGGTGTTTTGTTCCACTCTTGCCGCCTTAGTTTCCGTCATACTAGTGTTATGTTTCTTAATTTTGCGTTCCTTACGCGGTCGGGTTTATGGGAACCCCTTGACAGTCCGCCTTGAATAAAACTCCTCCAGCAAGGCCGACATTGGTTTTCCATTTGCCTAACAACCTACAACCCTCCCTTGGTGTCTGCAGCCCCGAGGGTCATCTTTATTTTAACCCCCCGGGGCAAGTGTTTCTCTAAGTGTTGGTCAACACTAGAGCCACTTGCAGCGCCACCTCGGGGAAACTTGAGGGCTGGTTTTTAGTTGTACGTAGTGTTCATTCGGTGTGCCCTGAGAACAAGATATGTGCAGCTCCTATCAGGATTTGTCGGCACATCTGGGCGGTCTTGCTGGTCTTGTTTTACCATTGCCGAAACGTCTTGTAACCGGAATTCCGAGACTGATCGGGTCTTTCCGGGAGAAGGAATATCCTTCGTTGATCGTGAGAGCTTGCGATGGGCTAAGTTGGGACACCCCTGCAGGGTATAAACTTTCGAGAGCCGTGCCCGCGGTTATGTGGCAGACGGGAATTTGTTAATATCCGGTTGTAGAGAACTTGACATTTGACTTGATTAAAATGCATCAACCGCGTGTGTAGCCGTGATGGTCTCTTTTCGGCGGAGTCCGGAAAGTGAACACGGTTTGGGTTATGTTTGAACGTAAGTAGTCTTCAGGATCACTTCTTGATCACTTCTAGATGACGACCGTTGTGTAGTTTTTCTTCCTACTCTTGTACTCACATGTTAGCCATCATATTTTGCTTATCAATTTCTGCAATCCCACCTCATTACCACATCCTACCCATAAGCTTAAATAGTCTTGATCTCACGGGTTTTGAGATTGCCGAGTCCTCGTGACTCACAGGTACTACCAAAACAGTTGCATGTGCCGATGATAGCAGTGCAGGTGATGCAATTGAGCTCAGTTGGGAGTTTGACGAAGTCCTTGGCAGTTACTATGTTTCGTTTTCTGATGATCAGTAGTGGAGTCCAGTTGGGACGAGCGGGGATCTAGCATTTGGGGTTATCTTCTTTTCAGTTGGATTTGTCCGTAGCCGGACTATGTGTATACTCTGAATGTTGTATGTTTTATTTAAGTACTTGTGTGAAGTGGCGATTGTAAATCAACTCTTTATCCCTTTCTTGTTCATTACAGGGATTGTGTGAAGATGACCCTTCTTGCGAAACAACCACAATGCGGTTATATGCCTCTAAGTCGTGCCTCAACACGTGGGAGTTATAGCTGCATCGTGGGCGTTACGGGACGCTTGCCTGTTGTGCCCGCACTCTAACACTATATGCACGTGTTCGCCGCGCACTTGTCCTATGTGGGTTGCCGGGACATCAAGTAAGCCAAGACGTACTTCTTCCACAACGCTATTCTGGTTTGTGTTGCACTAGCGGGTAGTGCGCGGCGGCACGCCGCGCTTTGCTTGTAGTTTCGAGATTTGTTGATTTTTGTATTTTGCATAAACTTTTACGTGTAAAAATAGCCAGATATTAGAGACAATACACCATGCAGGTGGATCATTAATTCAAGACCGTCTTACCACAAGATTAGACGATGGAACCATGAACTTAAAAACTGTTATGAAATATAGTGACCAAAGCATGGACACAATTTATTATCACTGTAGAGGGTGGCCATCACTATGCATTGTTAACACGAAGTTATTATCTCTGAAAAAGTCTCATGGAAAAGAATAGAACAGTGGTAGAGATTTCTATAGAGCATAGTCCCGCTTAAGAATGTTGAACAATCTGTCCTATTTTTGCTTGAGCTTGGAAGAATAAGACATTCAATATAATGAATTTTAAACCATACAAAAATGTGGACCAAACTGATCTTTGAAAAAAAAACTTAATCTCTCCTACTACTAAATGTATACATTGATTTTTTTTCCTCACAATTTTGTTTACCCTCAGCTTCATTCGAGCTAACAACTCATATATTTTATCAGTGCAGTTGTAAGAAAACATAAAAGAGTTATAATTTTTTTGCTTCCTCTAAC
>NW_025243522.1:0-2908 GCF_018294505.1 Triticum aestivum
CGTGCAACAACCACACAAGTTGCACATCCACATAACACATTTACTAGTAATAAATTCTAAAGGACAAATGCCAGTATGCCACACAAGTTCATCTCCAATTCATGTGATAAATTTGTGCATGACTAGTCTACATATATTCATAGCGCTACCATTCACAACTACTGTACTCCACTTACATGTTATAGATGGGCTACATGTCCTCCTCCAGGTTCCTATCCCAAGTGTTCTTCATGGATGGCACGATCCATAGCGGCGGGCAACGGGAATCATTGTCGTAGCTTTCTAGTTCGGTTCCACACGATGGAGACTCATCCAAGCTGAAGCGGCATAAATCAGGGATAGCGTGTCCCAGCATGTCATTCATCCAGTGGTGCACACTGAAGACACAACCATGCTTCATGAACAGCAGGCCTTTTGTATCGTGCACGGAAGGTGGCATCCGCTTCACAATGGGGTAGTTGTCCCCGATGAAAAGCGAGTACTCTCCAAGAGTGTTCCTCGGCACCCACGTAGCATCACGGGGGTCGAACTCGGCGCCGTTCATCTGGTACACGCGGCATCCCAGATCTGGACACATGGTGACGTACATAGTCAAGGTCCATGCATAATAATGTTGTGCTCAAATATGGCGGTCAGTAATACTGTGCAGCAAATAGTACTACTCCGGTATAGAGGAAGTAAAATAACCGGCTTATTATATATAGCCACTCTTGGCTACATGGATGAGATAGTAAGACATGGAAAAACAAAAATGGTGGCAGCTAGTGGGTTCAAGTCTTCAAGGGCCTAGCTAGCTATACGCGTCCTCCAAGGTAAAAAAGTACTCCTACTAGTACTACTAAGTATACTACGAGTACAACAATGAAAGAGAAGGCGAGAGGGTTAAAAAATGGAATACCTGGGTAGATGGTGACGGTCCGATCGTGGTAGATTGTGTGACCATGTTGCACATCAGTGGTACCATGGGTAACGACTGCTAAGATAGTTGATCCCAATATGCCAAAGTCAACTACAAGGTTCCAGGTTAGACCGAATCGTGGATGCAAATGCACATCCAGGATCAGCGATCTTATTTTGATCGGGGGATGACTGGTCCCTGCAAAATAATGGAGTACCGTTAGGGATGCAAATGATGGTTTGTGCATTCCATTTGTAATCTCCCGTACCGTAGGATGGCAACCAGATGAAACAAGTCCCCTGGCTTGTCACCACGAAGATGCGGCCTAGATGGCACACGATATCTTCGAACGTGTAGGGGTACAAATCTGTCACCGCCAACATGTGCCAGCCTCTGCCGTTACTGCCTCTTGCATTGATGGCAATCCTTATGTCGACACCGTGATGAGATAGTAATCATTGTAGCCGTGTCGCTTTGTCGGAGGGTCCTCAATTGCTATCCTCTTCAATCTCATGTAGGCATCATCATACATATTCAAGCCCAGCCAGTCCGTAAGGCCGATCCCAATGGTGGAGAAGGGGTCTACCGGAACGGCCGCACTGCTGTGGATGTTGTGCAAAATGATGGTGGTATCCGGCCGGAGGTATGCAAGCCAATCTTCGTTGGCACCGACCCAGACCTATATATAAGACGGTGGGCAGCGGAGAAATCACGGGATGGAAATGGAATAACTAAGTGCTACATGATCAAACTCCATTACTGACCTGCTCATCGGACAAAATCTGACTACCTCCCAACGTCGGCAAATCTAGTGAAATCAACGTGCAACCATGGCCAGGGAGCGGTGGACTGTTCGAAGGATTGTCCCATAGAAGAACCTTCTCCTCGAGGACGCATGGAAGACCAACAAGCATGGCCTTTTCCCAAGCCTGTTTAAGCAGCATCTTGAAAAAGTTGGTGTAGGAAGCACCGAGTCTTGCGGCGGTGAGGACGTCGGAGCGGCGTGCGATTTCTCCCAGAGGATCATCGTCCAAGGTCTCCCAGCCCCGACGAGGAGGAGAACCGCCTGGCAAATCCATGGGAGCAGTGACGAACTGCCTTCTCTTCGGGGGGAGGGGAACTGGCGAGGAGGAGATAAGAGCGTAGTAACCGCAGGGCCTCGTCCCTTCCAACTGTAGATCGTTCCTCGGCGAAGGGGTGATGCTATTATTTACTACTAGTACTAGCATTATGGAATGTTATGGGATTGTATTATACTGTGAATAATAGCACTAGTAAGAAATTTTTGGCACTAGGTAGTAGTTTTTGGCGTGGATTAAGAAATTTCGGGTATGCTTTAGCCATTTTTTGTACACGCCAACTAGTGTCAAAAAACGTCTTACATTACGTGACGGAGGAGTACGTACTCGTACTGTAGCAGTACTAGTACTACTTTTCTCAACTAGTAGTGCGATGTACTGTACTTCTAGTCTAGTCTAGTATATTGCACCAGTTTTGAACTCTTGAATCTCAGGGCCAAGGAGCTACAGTTGGAAGTGGAGGGTACTACTGTTCTCTAGAACCATTGTTGTACTATCAATGCAGGGGAAGTACACCTACGTAGTGGCCTAGTGGGTACTCTCGTTGCTCTATTTAGCCGCTCCTCTCACGTAGCTGGCCTACTCAGCTGCTCCTCTCACGCACACACTAGCAGCCTGTTTATCAGCGATGGTTACTGTGGGGGTAGAACATTTGAGTTATGTGATACAGCGAGACTAGGCTTTTCGCTTCCATTTGTGGAGGTGTAATGGATCTCATCGAACTTTGTTAGTAGTTCCTTCCTTATGAATGAGATGAAGCAAAGCTTTTTCCTCCGTTTCAAAAAAAAACATGTCAAGAGGAATTTCTTTTATAGTAGAGACGATAATGGAGTGAAGTCCATGCGTGCAACGCCACAAGCTACAGAGTAGTAGTAGAGCACTTTACGTACAGAGCCATATTGCATAGTTCCCAATGCCCCGCCAGGCTTTT
>NW_025243523.1:0-2907 GCF_018294505.1 Triticum aestivum
AGGAACACTCTGTTCATCCGTTGCTCCGCGTACAACGGCCAGGCCAGCATGGCCACGCCGGCGATGACCGCCTCGAGCACGGAGTTCCATCCGCAGTGCGTCATGAAACCGTCCACCGCGCCATGCACCAGCACGTCGCGCTGCGGCGCCCGTGACTTGACGACGAGGCCCGTCCCCTTGGTCCGGTCCAGGAAGCCCTCCGGGAGGAGGGCGTCGAGGTCTGGCACCGCACGACCCATAGGAACCTCTTGCCGCTGGCTTCCAGGCCGATGGCCACCTGCCTGATCTGCTCTGCGTTGAACACGCCGAGGCTGCCGAAGCAGAGGGACACCACGCTGGCCGTCGGCTGCGTGTCCAGCCATGCCAGGCACTTGTGGCTGCGCTTCACGCCCACATCCTCTGACTTTATGAGCGGCCTGATGCAGTAGACGGGGGGAGTCGGGAGGCCGGGAGGCGTGCAGAGCCCGGCGGCGATGGCGTCCACCGCGCGTGGCTCGGGCGAGCGGAAGGTGTTGACGATGATGCCCTTGGAGCGGCAGAGGTTGGGGGACACTCTGAGGGACCATATGTATGCCGCGTCGTCATGGTCCATGAGCGGCTTGGGGAAGTGCGGAAGCGCGGGGATCCCCGGCACGTGCACGAGCTCCTCTCCCATTTCCCGAAAGTTGGCGGCGCTCCGGGCATGCAGGTCTGGGAGATACAGGTTGGAGGCCAGCGCCTCGGCGGCGGACGTGAAGAAATAGTACCCTGGGACGCCGAGCTCCGCGGCGACGTCGAGCACGATGCTGCAGAAGAAGTCGACGATGAGGACGGCCGAGGAGGCGCCGGCGAGGAAGCCACGGAGGTGTGGGATGGAGAGGCCGGCGACCTCGTAGGTGATCGCCTCGGGGAGGTCGGAGTCGAGCGGCGGGACCTTGACCTGCGGGAGGCAGTGGAAGGAGATGGAGGGGTTGGCAGCGGGGGTCGCGTTCCTCATGCATGGTGGTGGTGTGTGTGGCGGCGGCAGAGTCCGTGTATAGAGTGGTACACACGCCGTCGAAAACGTGGCCTTTGCTCCGGCCACGCCCGCCTACGCCGTCTTGCCTCGTCGGCTTTTAGCGGCATCGATGTGGTTGTTGATGTAGCATGCATGTTTGGGCTTGGCTTGGACGTCGTCGATGACTTCGTAGGTTTGCCAGATGTGCGAGGGGTATGCCTTGTGGGAGTAGAGGAGGAAGAGGAATGGATGGACGTGTGACACATGGTGTGCACACATCCCTCGATGACCGCATACACCGCCGCCAATAACGGAGGAAGTTGCCACCTTGCACCGCTCGGCATGTGTGACACGTGTTCGTGCCGACGAAGAGGGAGGCCGCAAGATACGCCTAAGCGTGTCCCGGCCGCAGCCGGATGTTGTCTCCGCCGCCATAGCTACAACGAGTCATCGTTGCTCGTCGAGTGCCGTACCGCCTCCAGGGTTACGACGAGTCGTCGTGACTCGTCGAGCGTCGCGCCGCCGCCGACGCGTCGAACGGACCATGGCGCCGAGTCCCGGCCAGCCCATGGCGCCTCCATGGACTGGCAAGAGAGCGGCGAAGGAAACCTCGCGATGCGGCGAAGCCTCGCCCAGGCGCCGCCGATGGTGTAGGTAGAAGGGGTGGCGCACTAGATGGCGCCTAGTCGAACGATGCGTGCCGACGAGTCCCGATCAGTCCATGGCGCCTCGATGGACCAGTGAGACGGGCGAGTAAGGCCTCGCGATGCGGCCGTGCCTCGCCTTGGCGTCGCCGACGGTGTAGGTAGAAGGGGTGCGCCGATTTGATCGATGCGTGCCGCCGAGTCCCGACCAGTCCATGGCGCCTCCATGGACTGGTGAGACGGGTGAGTAAGGCCTCACGATGCGGCGGTGCCTCGCCTTGGCGCCACCGACGGTGTAGGTAGAAGGGGTGCGCCGAATCGATCGATGCGTGCCGCCGAGTCCGGACCAGTCCATGGCGCCTCCATGGACCGGTGAGACGGGCGAGTAAGGCCTCGCGATGCGGCGGTGCCTGTTGCCGGCGGACTCGACGACGGAGGGTAGACTAGGGACCGCGCACGGTCGATGGCCTCAGGACGTCGTCGTCTTGCATGGAGAGTTCACCGGGGTCGCGCATGGGCTGCAGCCCCGGCACACCATCGTCTGCGCCGAGAGTACGCCGAGGGATGCACATGGGCGGCAACCTGGCACGTCGTCGCGGGGATCATCGCTCGTGAGTAGTGCACCGGGGTCTACCAATGAGCGGCAACCCCGACACGGCGTCGATTGCCTTCAACGACCCAAAACGGAGGCGACGGCCAGCTTCGTCTCGGGCCGTCCAGTCACAGATCCGGGCACCACCATCGAGTGAGGAGAGGTGGGATGCGAGGGAGAGATTAGTTTTGATGCTCACCTTGGGAGAAGACGATCGGCATGTTCGCGTCGTCGCTGGTGCACGCGCTCCTCGCGTACGGCGCCGGCTATGCTACCTCCGTCCCGGCCGTCTACTCCAGAAGACAGCCGAGCTCGCGTCGATCTCCTGGCTGATGCGTGATGCTTGAGGCGTGCTATGGATGGATGATGGATGGATCTCTTGGTGGCTCCCCGTGGGTGCTTCGTGCGTTGCCTTCCTTTGTGCGTGGATAGATGATGGATGTGATGCGGTGGATGGATGGGTGGTGGAGGTGTTGCGCGATGGATGGGTGCATGCGTGAGTTGCCCCTCCGGCCGTCTCCCGTCTTCCTCCTTTGCAAATGGCTTTCCCTGTTTTGGTTCATAGGTTCTAGGATTTTTATAGTCCCAACTTATAAGTCCCAAGTCCTTAAAAAGTCTCTATCTATTTGGTTCCTGGGACTTAACATGGACTAGAAGATCATATTTCAACTATAAGTCCCTATAGGTCTCTCCTG
>NW_025243524.1:0-2907 GCF_018294505.1 Triticum aestivum
AGAATAGTTCTAGGTCATGTCTACATAGTTCTCGAACCCGTAGGGTCCGCACGCTTAAGGTTTCGATGACAGTTATATTATGAGTTTATGAGTTTTGATGTACCGAAGGAGTTCGGAGTCCCGGATGAGATCGGGAACATGACGAGGAGTCTCGAAATGGTCGAGACGTAAAGATCGATATATTGGACGACTATATTCGGAGTTCGGAAAGGTTCCGAGTGATTCGGGTATTTTTTGGAGTACCAGAGAGTTACGGGAATTCGCCGGGGAGTATATGGGCCTTATTGGGCCATACGGGAATAGAGGAGAGAGGCCAAAAGGAAGGAGGCCTGCGCACCCCCCCCTCTGGTCCGAATTGGACAAGGGGCGCAGCCCCCCTTTCCTTCTTCCTCTTCCCCTCTTTCCCCTTCTCCTACTCCAACAAGGGAGGTGGAATCCTACTAGGACTAGGGAGTCCTAGTAGGACTCCACACTTGGCGCGCCCCCTTCTAGGGCCGGCCTCCTCCCCCCTTGGTCCTTTATATACGGGGGCAGGGGGCACCCCATGACACACAAGTTGATCTCCGTGATCGTTCCTTAGCCGTGTGTGGTGCCCCACTCCACCATATTCCACCTCGGTCATATCATCGCGGAGTTTAGGCGAAGCCCTGCGCCGGTAGAACATCATCATCGTCACCATGCCGTCGTGCTGACGGAACTCATCCCCGAAGCTTTGCTGGATCGGAGCCCGGGGATCGTCATCGAGCTGAACGTGTGCTGAACTCGGAGGTGCCGTACGTTCGGTGCTTGGATCGGTCGAATCGTAAAGACGTACGACTACATCAACCACGTTGTCATAACGCTTCCGCTTACGGTCTACAAGGGTACGTGGACAACACTCTCCCCTCTTGTTTCTATGCCATCACCATGATCTTGCATGTACGTAGGATTTTTTTTGAAATTACTACGTTCCCCAACAGTGGCATCCGAGCCTGGTTTTATGCGTAGATGTCATATGCACGAGTAGAACACAAGTGAGTTGTGGGCGATACAAGTCATACTGCTTACCAGCATGTCATACTTTTGGTTCGGCGGTATTGTTGGATGAAGCGGCCCGGACCAACATTACGCGTGCGCTTACGCGAGACTGGTTCTACCGATGTGCTTTGCACACAGGTGGCTGGCGGGTGTCAGTTTCTCCAACTTTAGTTGAACCGAGTGTGGCTACGCCCGGTCGTTGCAAAGGTTAAAACAACACTAACTTGACGAACTATCGTTGTGGTTTTGATGCGTAGGTAAGAACGGTTCTTGCTAAGCCCGTAGAAGCCACGTAAAACTTGTAACAACAAAGTAGAGGACGTCTAACTTGTTTTTGCAGGGCACGTTGTGATGTGATATGGTCAAGACGTGATGCTATATTTTATTGTATGAGATGATCATGTTTTGTAACCGAAGTTATCGGCAACTGGCAGGAGCCATATGGTTGTCGCTTTATTGTATGAAATGCAAACGCCCTGTAATTGCTTTACTTTATCACTAAGCGGTAGCGATAGTCGTAGAAGCAATAGATGGCGTAAACGACAATGATGCTACGATGAAGATCAAGGTGTCGCGCCGGTGACGATGGTGATCACGACGGTGCTTCGGAGATGGAGATCACAAGCACAAGATGATGATGGCCATATCATATCACTTATATTGATTGCATGTGATGTTTATCCATTATGCATCTTATCTTGCTTTGATTGACGGTAGCATTTTAAGATGATCTCTCACTAAAATTATCAAGGAGTGTTCTCCCTGAGTATGCACCGTTGCCAAAGTTTGTCGTGCCCAGACACCACGTGATGATCGGGTGTGATAAGCTCTACGTCCATCTACAACGGGTGCAAGCCAATTTTGCACACGCAGAATACTCAGGTTAAACTTGACGAGCCTAGCATATACAGATATGGCCTCGGAACACGGAGACCAAAAGGTCGAACGTGAATCATATAGTAGATATGATCAACATAGTGATGTTCACCATTGAAACTACCCCATCTCACGTGATGATCGGACATGGTTTAGTTGATATGGATCACGTAATCACTTAGAGGACTAGAGGGGTGTCTATCTAAGTGGGAGTTCTTAAGTAATATGATTAATTGAACTTAAATTTATCATAAACTTAGTCCTGGTAGTATTTTGCAAATTATGTTGTAGATCAATAGCTTGCGTTGTTGCTTTCATATGTTTATTTTGATATGTTCCTAGAGAAAATTGTGTTGAAAGATGTTAGTAGCAATGATGCGGATTGGATCCGTGATCTGAGGTTTATCCTCATTGCTGCACAGAAGAATTATGTCCTTAATGCACCGCTAGGTGACAGACCTATTGCAGGAGCAGATGCAGATGTTATGAACGTTTGGCTAGCGCAATATGATGACTACTTGATAGTTTAGTGCACCATGCTTAACGGCTTAGAATCGGGACTTCAAAGACATTTTGAACGTCATGGACCATATGAGATGTTTCAGGAGTTGAAGTTAATATTTCAAGAAAATACCCGAGTTGAGAGATATGAAGTCTCCAACAAGTTCTATAGCTAAAAGATGGAGGAGAATCGCTCAACTAGTGAGCATGTGCTCAGATTGTCTGGATACTTCGATCGCTTCAATCAAGTGGGAGTTAATCTTCCAGATAAGATAGTGATTGACAGAATTCTCTAGTCACCATCACTAAGTTACTAGAACTTCGAGATGAACTATAGTATGCAAGGGATGACGAAAATGATTCCCGAGCTCTTCGTGATGTTGAAATCAACGAAGGTAGAAATCAATAAAGAGCATCAAGTGTTGATGATTGACAAGACCACTAGTTTCAAGAAAAGGGCAAAGGGAAAGAAAGGGAAACTTCAAGTAGAATGGCAAACAAGTTGTCACTCCC
>NW_025243525.1:0-2907 GCF_018294505.1 Triticum aestivum
AGAATAGTTCTAGGTCATGTCTACATAGTTCTCGAACCCGTAGGGTCCGCACGCTTAAGGTTTCGATGACAGTTATATTATGAGTTTATGAGTTTTGATGTACCGAAGGAGTTCGGAGTCCCGGATGAGATCGGGAACATGACGAGGAGTCTCGAAATGGTCGAGACGTAAAGATCGATATATTGGACGACTATATTCGGAGTTCGGAAAGGTTCCGAGTGATTCGGGTATTTTTTGGAGTACCAGAGAGTTACGGGAATTCGCCGGGGAGTATATGGGCCTTATTGGGCCATACGGGAATAGAGGAGAGAGGCCAAAAGGAAGGAGGCCTGCGCACCCCCCCCTCTGGTCCGAATTGGACAAGGGGCGCAGCCCCCCTTTCCTTCTTCCTCTTCCCCTCTTTCCCCTTCTCCTACTCCAACAAGGGAGGTGGAATCCTACTAGGACTAGGGAGTCCTAGTAGGACTCCACACTTGGCGCGCCCCCTTCTAGGGCCGGCCTCCTCCCCCCTTGGTCCTTTATATACGGGGGCAGGGGGCACCCCATGACACACAAGTTGATCTCCGTGATCGTTCCTTAGCCGTGTGTGGTGCCCCACTCCACCATATTCCACCTCGGTCATATCATCGCGGAGTTTAGGCGAAGCCCTGCGCCGGTAGAACATCATCATCGTCACCATGCCGTCGTGCTGACGGAACTCATCCCCGAAGCTTTGCTGGATCGGAGCCCGGGGATCGTCATCGAGCTGAACGTGTGCTGAACTCGGAGGTGCCGTACGTTCGGTGCTTGGATCGGTCGAATCGTAAAGACGTACGACTACATCAACCACGTTGTCATAACGCTTCCGCTTACGGTCTACAAGGGTACGTGGACAACACTCTCCCCTCTTGTTTCTATGCCATCACCATGATCTTGCATGTACGTAGGATTTTTTTTGAAATTACTACGTTCCCCAACAGTGGCATCCGAGCCTGGTTTTATGCGTAGATGTCATATGCACGAGTAGAACACAAGTGAGTTGTGGGCGATACAAGTCATACTGCTTACCAGCATGTCATACTTTTGGTTCGGCGGTATTGTTGGATGAAGCGGCCCGGACCAACATTACGCGTGCGCTTACGCGAGACTGGTTCTACCGATGTGCTTTGCACACAGGTGGCTGGCGGGTGTCAGTTTCTCCAACTTTAGTTGAACCGAGTGTGGCTACGCCCGGTCGTTGCAAAGGTTAAAACAACACTAACTTGACGAACTATCGTTGTGGTTTTGATGCGTAGGTAAGAACGGTTCTTGCTAAGCCCGTAGAAGCCACGTAAAACTTGTAACAACAAAGTAGAGGACGTCTAACTTGTTTTTGCAGGGCACGTTGTGATGTGATATGGTCAAGACGTGATGCTATATTTTATTGTATGAGATGATCATGTTTTGTAACCGAAGTTATCGGCAACTGGCAGGAGCCATATGGTTGTCGCTTTATTGTATGAAATGCAAACGCCCTGTAATTGCTTTACTTTATCACTAAGCGGTAGCGATAGTCGTAGAAGCAATAGATGGCGTAAACGACAATGATGCTACGATGAAGATCAAGGTGTCGCGCCGGTGACGATGGTGATCACGACGGTGCTTCGGAGATGGAGATCACAAGCACAAGATGATGATGGCCATATCATATCACTTATATTGATTGCATGTGATGTTTATCCATTATGCATCTTATCTTGCTTTGATTGACGGTAGCATTTTAAGATGATCTCTCACCAAAATTATCAAGGAGTGTTCTCCCTGAGTATGCACCGTTGCCAAAGTTTGTCGTGCCCAGACACCACATGATGATCGGGTGTGATAAGCTCTACGTCCATCTACAACGGGTGCAAGCCAATTTTGCACACGCAGAATACTCAGGTTAAACTTGACGAGCCTAGCATATACAGATATGGCCTCGGAACACGGAGACCAAAAGGTCGAACGTGAATCATATAGTAGATATGATCAACATAGTGATGTTCACCATTGAAACTACCCCATCTCACGTGATGATCGGACATGGTTTAGTTGATATGGATCACGTAATCACTTAGAGGACTAGAGGGGTGTCTATCTAAGTGGGAGTTCTTAAGTAATATGATTAATTGAACTTAAATTTATCATAAACTTAGTCCTGGTAGTATTTTGCAAATTATGTTGTAGATCAATAGCTTGCGTTGTTGCTTTCATATGTTTATTTTGATATGTTCCTAGAGAAAATTGTGTTGAAAGATGTTAGTAGCAATGATGCGGATTGGATCCGTGATCTGAGGTTTATCCTCATTGCTGCACAGAAGAATTATGTCCTTAATGCACCGCTAGGTGACAGACCTATTGCAGGAGCAGATGCAGATGTTATGAACGTTTGGCTAGCGCAATATGATGACTACTTGATAGTTTAGTGCACCATGCTTAACGGCTTAGAATCGGGACTTCAAAGACATTTTGAACGTCATGGACCATATGAGATGTTTCAGGAGTTGAAGTTAATATTTCAAGAAAATACCCGAGTTGAGAGATATGAAGTCTCCAACAAGTTCTATAGCTAAAAGATGGAGGAGAATCGCTCAACTAGTGAGCATGTGCTCAGATTGTCTGGATACTTCGATCGCTTCAATCAAGTGGGAGTTAATCTTCCAGATAAGATAGTGATTGACAGAATTCTCTAGTCACCATCACTAAGTTACTAGAACTTCGAGATGAACTATAGTATGCAAGGGATGACGAAAATGATTCCCGAGCTCTTCGTGATGTTGAAATCAACGAAGGTAGAAATCAATAAAGAGCATCAAGTGTTGATGATTGACAAGACCACTAGTTTCAAGAAAAGGGCAAAGGGAAAGAAAGGGAAACTTCAAGTAGAATGGCAAACAAGTTGTCACTCCC
>NW_025243526.1:0-2907 GCF_018294505.1 Triticum aestivum
CTCATGTTGATAATGGAAAGTTGGAGCCTAGGGCTGTTAAGTGCATATTTCTTGGTTATAAGTCTGGTGTTAAAGGTTATAAATTGTGGAATCCCGAAACCCAGAAGGTTGTTATTAGCAGAAATGTTATCTTTAATGAATCTGCTATGTTACATGATGTTTCATCTACTAATGTTCCCATTGAGAGTGAACAGCAGCCTATTGTTCAGGAGCCTACTGTTCAGGTGGAGCATGTTATTGAAACAGGTGATACATCTGGTAATGAAATTGTTGATGCACATGATGAACCCGTCGTTAATGATGATCATGTCACTCCCACTCCAAGTCAGCCTATTGTTCCACCCAGTTGGAATCTTGCACGTGACAGAGTTAGACGGGGTATTAATAAACCTGATAGGTTAATTGAAGAGTGCAATATTGTTTCTTTTGCTTTATCTGTTGCAGAAGAAATTGAAGGTAATGCTGAGCCTTCTTCATATTCTGAGGCTATTATTTCTGGTGATAGTAATAAGTGGATGACCGCTATGCATGATGAGATGGAATCACTTGAAAAGAATGGCACTTGGGATTTAGTAAAATTGCCCAGAGAGAAGAAACCTATTTGTTGCAAATGGGTTTTCAGGAGGAAAGAAGGTGTTTCTCCTAATGATGAGACAAGATATAAAGCAAGGTTAGTTGCTAAAGGTTATAGCCAGATTCCAGGTATTGACTATAACGAAGTCTTTTCTCCTGTTGTGAAGCATAGCTCTATTCGCACTTTACTTAGTATTGTTGCCATGCATGATCTTGAGCTTGAACAATTGGATGTTAAAACTGCATTCTTACATGGAGAATTATAAGAGGATTTTTATATGGAACAACCTGAAGGTTTTGTTATTCCTGGAAAAGAAAAGCTTGTCTGCAAGTTAAAGAAATCTCTTTATGGATTGAAGCAATCCCCTAGACAGTGGTACAAGAGATTTGACACCTTTATGCTCTCTCAAGGTTTCAAAAGGTCTAATTATGATAGTTGTGTTTATTTGAAAACTATCAACAGTTCAACTATTTATTTGCTCCTTTATGTTGATGATATGCTTATTGCTGCAAAGAGTATGTCAGAGATTAATGAACTAAAGAAGCAATTGAGTAATGAATTTGAGATGAAGGATTTGGGTGCAGCAAAGAAAATACTTGGCATGGAAATATCCAGAGATAGACCGTCTGGAAAAGTATATCTAAGTCAGAAGGGATATATAGATAAAGTTCTTCGTCGTTTTAATATGCATAATGCCAAGCCGGTGAGTACACCGTTAGCTGCACACTTCAAATTGTCATCAGCTTTATGTCCTAAGTCAGATGCAGATATTGAGTACATGTCTAGAGTTCCCTATTCAAGTGCAGTTGGTTCACTTATGTATGCCATGGTTTGTTCTCGTCCTGACCTATCATATGCATTGAGTGTTGTCAGTAGATACATGGCTAATCCTGGAAAAGAGCATTGGAAAGCAGTTCAGTGTATTTTCAGATACCTGCGAGGTACTTCTAATGCTTATTTACAGTTTGGGAAAACTGGAGATGGACTTGTTGGTTTCGTTGATTCTGATTTTGCTGGTGATTTGGATAAGAGAAGATCACTCACAGGTTATGTTTTCACCATTGGTGGTTGTGCTGTGAGTTGGAGAGCAACTTTGTAGTCTATTGTGGCTTGTTCCACTACTGATGCCGAGTATATGGCTATTTCTAAGGCATGCAAAGAAGCTATCTGGTTGAGAGGTTTGTACACTGAGCTTTGTGGAGATTCATCTTGCCCTACTGTATTTAGTGACAGTCAAAGTGCCATATATCTTACAAAGAATCGAATGTATCATGAGAGGACAAAGCACATTGATGTCAGATTTCACTATATTCGAGATGTTGTTGCTGAAGGTGATTTGAAGGTATACAAGATAAGTACTCATGATAATCCTGCTGATATGATGACAAAGCCAGTTCCGACCAATAAGTTTGAGCTTTGCTCAGGCTTAGTTGGTATTTCTCACTAGTCCTATGGACTTTGACGCACAAGGTGTTTATGCTGATTTGGATGGAGTTATCTACTTTCTTCGACTACTTGAGGGAATTTTGATCAAGGTGGAGATTGTTAAATTGTGATCCAAATTATACCATGTTGGACTAGACGTAGTACAACCGGTGTGGGCCTTTGCGTTGACGTCGACGCATACGAGTACAACTCGTTTACTTGTCCTCCAAGGACTCTCATGTATTGCCCTCTTATATACCCCATGTAGTCGCACTTCATACGGTTTGTCGTCTCGTGCTTGTAATACTCCTCCATCATAGTGATTGCGCCTTCGTGCGTCCGTGGTTTTCTCCCGCAAGGGTTTCCACGTAAAAATCCGTGTCTCTTTGTCTCGTTTATTTCTCGTTATTATCTAACATAAATGCTGGTGGAATACCTCAGATATAAGCTGCTCGCATGACCATGGTTTGGAAGGGGTGTTGTGATGAACCCTCCCCATGCGCCGGTCTCCGACGAGTAGACGCATGCCACTGCTCGTCGGTTTTCTACCCCGCCGTCTGCCGCCACCAAGACCACCTTAAAGTGCTCGGTGTCACCGGCGGCAGCGCGAAGCACCGCCCCGTTGATGAGGCGCTCATCCCAACCATTCGTCGTGAGCCCCGGGGGAACATCGAGGTGGTGCTGGTCGCCGGTGACGGGGTCCCACACCAGTACCTGGAGAAGCTTCGGGACTATGATTAGCATCAGACCGTGGCGGCTTCCGAGCGGCCTGCAAACGCCGTCGCCCTCATCGCGCTGCAGCGAGAAGTGCTCAGGAGCGACGCGATCGGGGGTGTCCAGCGTCGGCAGGAAGTTCAGGCTTCCGCACCCGTCGAAGAAGCCGAGGAGGGGAGGGTTGCGGCGGTGGT
>NW_025243527.1:0-2907 GCF_018294505.1 Triticum aestivum
CTCATGTTGATAATGGAAAGTTGGAGCCTAGGGCTGTTAAGTGCATATTTCTTGGTTATAAGTCTGGTGTTAAAGGTTATAAATTGTGGAATCCCGAAACCCAGAAGGTTGTTATTAGCAGAAATGTTATCTTTAATGAATCTGCTATGTTACATGATGTTTCATCTACTAATGTTCCCATTGAGAGTGAACAGCAGCCTATTGTTCAGGAGCCTACTGTTCAGGTGGAGCATGTTATTGAAACAGGTGATACATCTGGTAATGAAATTGTTGATGCACATGATGAACCCGTCGTTAATGATGATCATGTCACTCCCACTCCAAGTCAGCCTATTGTTCCACCCAGTTGGAATCTTGCACGTGACAGAGTTAGACGGGGTATTAATAAACCTGATAGGTTAATTGAAGAGTGCAATATTGTTTCTTTTGCTTTATCTGTTGCAGAAGAAATTGAAGGTAATGCTGAGCCTTCTTCATATTCTGAGGCTATTATTTCTGGTGATAGTAATAAGTGGATGACCGCTATGCATGATGAGATGGAATCACTTGAAAAGAATGGCACTTGGGATTTAGTAAAATTGCCCAGAGAGAAGAAACCTATTTGTTGCAAATGGGTTTTCAGGAGGAAAGAAGGTGTTTCTCCTAATGATGAGACAAGATATAAAGCAAGGTTAGTTGCTAAAGGTTATAGCCAGATTCCAGGTATTGACTATAACGAAGTCTTTTCTCCTGTTGTGAAGCATAGCTCTATTCGCACTTTACTTAGTATTGTTGCCATGCATGATCTTGAGCTTGAACAATTGGATGTTAAAACTGCATTCTTACATGGAGAATTATAAGAGGATTTTTATATGGAACAACCTGAAGGTTTTGTTATTCCTGGAAAAGAAAAGCTTGTCTGCAAGTTAAAGAAATCTCTTTATGGATTGAAGCAATCCCCTAGACAGTGGTACAAGAGATTTGACACCTTTATGCTCTCTCAAGGTTTCAAAAGGTCTAATTATGATAGTTGTGTTTATTTGAAAACTATCAACAGTTCAACTATTTATTTGCTCCTTTATGTTGATGATATGCTTATTGCTGCAAAGAGTATGTCAGAGATTAATGAACTAAAGAAGCAATTGAGTAATGAATTTGAGATGAAGGATTTGGGTGCAGCAAAGAAAATACTTGGCATGGAAATATCCAGAGATAGACCGTCTGGAAAAGTATATCTAAGTCAGAAGGGATATATAGATAAAGTTCTTCGTCGTTTTAATATGCATAATGCCAAGCCGGTGAGTACACCGTTAGCTGCACACTTCAAATTGTCATCAGCTTTATGTCCTAAGTCAGATGCAGATATTGAGTACATGTCTAGAGTTCCCTATTCAAGTGCAGTTGGTTCACTTATGTATGCCATGGTTTGTTCTCGTCCTGACCTATCATATGCATTGAGTGTTGTCAGTAGATACATGGCTAATCCTGGAAAAGAGCATTGGAAAGCAGTTCAGTGTATTTTCAGATACCTGCGAGGTACTTCTAATGCTTATTTACAGTTTGGGAAAACTGGAGATGGACTTGTTGGTTTCGTTGATTCTGATTTTGCTGGTGATTTGGATAAGAGAAGATCACTCACAGGTTATGTTTTCACCATTGGTGGTTGTGCTGTGAGTTGGAGAGCAACTTTGTAGTCTATTGTGGCTTGTTCCACTACTGATGCCGAGTATATGGCTATTTCTAAGGCATGCAAAGAAGCTATCTGGTTGAGAGGTTTGTACACTGAGCTTTGTGGAGATTCATCTTGCCCTACTGTATTTAGTGACAGTCAAAGTGCCATATATCTTACAAAGAATCGAATGTATCATGAGAGGACAAAGCACATTGATGTCAGATTTCACTATATTCGAGATGTTGTTGCTGAAGGTGATTTGAAGGTATACAAGATAAGTACTCATGATAATCCTGCTGATATGATGACAAAGCCAGTTCCGACCAATAAGTTTGAGCTTTGCTCAGGCTTAGTTGGTATTTCTCACTAGTCCTATGGACTTTGACGCACAAGGTGTTTATGCTGATTTGGATGGAGTTATCTACTTTCTTCGACTACTTGAGGGAATTTTGATCAAGGTGGAGATTGTTAAATTGTGATCCAAATTATACCATGTTGGACTAGACGTAGTACAACCGGTGTGGGCCTTTGCGTTGACGTCGACGCATACGAGTACAACTCGTTTACTTGTCCTCCAAGGACTCTCATGTATTGCCCTCTTATATACCCCATGTAGTCGCACTTCATACGGTTTGTCGTCTCGTGCTTGTAATACTCCTCCATCATAGTGATTGCGCCTTCGTGCGTCCGTGGTTTTCTCCCGCAAGGGTTTCCACGTAAAAATCCGTGTCTCTTTGTCTCGTTTATTTCTCGTTATTATCTAACATAAATGCTGGTGGAATACCTCAGATATAAGCTGCTCGCATGACCATGGTTTGGAAGGGGTGTTGTGATGAACCCTCCCCATGCGCCGGTCTCCGACGAGTAGACGCATGCCACTGCTCGTCGGTTTTCTACCCCGCCGTCTGCCGCCACCAAGACCACCTTAAAGTGCTCGGTGTCACCGGCGGCAGCGCGAAGCACCGCCCCGTTGATGAGGCGCTCATCCCAACCATTCATCGTGAGCCCCGGGGGAACATCGAGGTGGTGCTGGTCGCCGGTGACGGGGTCCCACACCAGTACCTCGAGAAGCTTCGGGACTATGATTAGCATCAGACCGTGGCGGCTTCCGAGCGGCCTGCAAACGCCGTCGCCCTCATCGCGCTGCAGCGAGAAGTGCTCAGGAGCGACGCGATCGGGGGTGTCCAGCGTCGGCAGGAAGTTCAGGCTTCCGCACCCGTCGAAGAAGCCGAGGAGGGGAGGGTTGCGGCGGTGGT
>NW_025243528.1:0-2907 GCF_018294505.1 Triticum aestivum
TTTTTTATCAAAATCTCTCTGAAATTTGTAAAAATGGGCATAACTTTTGCAGACTAACTCGGATGAAAAAGTTTTTTATATGAAAAATCATCTACTCAAAGAGCAATGTATTCTCAAGATAATAACACACAACAATTAGATGGAATAATATTGTCAGGCTTAGACACCTAGGCAGCGATAGATGAAGAGATATTTTAGTGTTTAATACTCAGCCAAAATGTCAGTTTTGCTAGGCTAATAGATCCCTTTGATCCCTATGGACTAGCGTGTGAAAGAATGTAAAATAGTTCCCCTTGCAGCATTCAGATACAATGATATTGTAACATTGAATGAGTGAAGTGCAACCACAGTTAGAGCAGTAACCAAACGAACAGTTATATCAGCCCACGAACAAACAAGGATTGGGTCGTGCATGTAAAGGATGTTGAGCAGACTGGTGCATTCTAGAAATATGCAAATCCGATCAACTGACCCATAATTTAGCCAAACAGTATCAACAAGTAGGATATGAATGTTCTTTTCTTTCATTCCTGTTTGGGAGTAAAAACATGAGACTCAACAAAGTGATTGCGAAACTAGAGATGGTGCAAGTGATATTAGCATGCATAATTCACCAAAATAGACCTATCCTCCTTGTGCAGGCAAAATTGCCTGTTCTTTTACTGCCATTCGATAGTACTCCGTAGTAGAAACCTGAAATCCACAATAAACAGCCCCTCGAAACACTAATCAAAATGAAGCGCATCTACCCCGCGGCATCCAGCGAGATAGGTCCATAGAGCAAACGATTACGCTTCAAATTTCACCTAATAATTTAAACAAACTCTCCTAGGTGGCATTCCCCTCGCGGACGCGATCCAGACCAAGCAAGAAAAGAAAAAACGCGATGAATCTGCTGGGATCGAGGGGCAACTCTCCCCCGTGCCAGATCCAGCGAGATATCATCTCACCCTAAAAGCCCCGACCCCGATCGGAACTGCTTGGGGGGGGGGGGAAGCAGAGGAGGGAGGGGCTTACTACTCGGGATTCATGGCGGGATCTGGGCGCTCCCGCAGCGTCCAATCTGGCTCGCGGGCAGGAGGACGGGGATCGAGATCGAGTCCTGGGCGGGCGGAGGCAGGCGGCCTCACGACTTGCCCGACTTCTTGGCGTCTTGTCTCGCTCTTCCCGTGAATCAATCAACAATGCGCTGGGAGAGGACCAGGCTCCAGCAGGCCAGTCCGATTTTAGACCAACTGGCCAGACGCGTGGAAACCCTTTTTTCTCATTTTTCACTGCAACTAGTAAGTGTGCACGTGCAACGCACGTATAATTATTGGTTGCATTTCAAGTAGATGCCAACATGTGGTAGATAAAAGGTTGCTTTGCGTCTCGTGGCGTATAGGAAAGCTTGACAACGCATGAAACGATGAATGTTCATGTCTGGTACATACAGTCACAAACATACATAAAACTGGAAAGTATAAATCAACCCATACAACTCGTTATTTCATGCCTCCGTTTACTCTTTATATGCATCAAGATGCTCTTGACATGTAAATGTTTAGTTCATTCTGCACCAAGTGTCAAAGCACTAAAAATCCAAAGCTAAAAATCCAAAGCACTAAAAAATGCGATCATGATTAGTTTCCTAATAAAACGTGATCGTGATTAGTTTCCTAAGAAGATGTGATCATGATTAGTTTCCTAAGAAAACGCGATCATGATTATAGTTTCATAATTGATCGGACGTGGAGTTTCATATGGTGAAGCACGATCAGTCAATGTAAATTGTTAGTGCACACTGAGAATGGATTAGGTTAAGGCTAGCCGTTAGATTGATTTACTGGGCTTAATCATGCGGTCATAATGAATCCGTGTACGTTTTACGGGGTGCACGTAAGAAAGTTCTTGTTTGATTGTTTAATAATAGTGGAGGAACAACGTTGCACGTGCCTCCTGTCGGTGGCCGCTGAAAGGAACCGTGGGACTATCTCGTTCTACGATTAAACTAGTGATGATGATGCTTGCATATGGAAAGGTTAGGGCAACTCCAATGCTAGTATCCTAGTATGCATCAAATCCGGTCCGAACCACACGGTTCAAACACTTTTCACTAGTAGAAAACAGGGCTTTGGTCCAGGCCGGGGCAGGCCATTAGTCCCGGTTCAGTCCAGAACCGGGACCAATGCCCCCATTGGTCCCAGTTCGTGAGCCCAGGGGGCCGGCCGGGCCACGTGGGCCATTTGTCGCGGTTCATCTGGACCTTTTGGTCCCGGTTGGTGGGATGAACCGGGACCAATGAGCCTCGCTCCTGGCCCACAACCATTGGTCCCGGTTTGTGCCTCAAACCGGGACTAAAGATTAGACCTTTAGTCCCGGTTTGAGGCACGAACCGGGACTAATGGGGTTGAGACCTTTAGTCCCGGTTCTTGCCACGAACCGGTACTAAAGGTCCCATTTTCAAACTCTACCCCCCTGTGGATCGCCTTTTCAGTTTTAAAAAAATAAAAGAAAATGATGGTAATGTCAAAAAAATAAAAGAAAATAAGTTTCCCATGTGATATGTGGTCTACTTGTTGGGAAAATTTGCAAATGTGAATTTTGACTTTATTATCAAAATCTCTCTGAAATTTGTAAAAATGGGCATAACTTTTGCAGACTAACTCGGATGAAAAAGTTTTTTATATGAAAAATCATCTACTCAAAGAGCAATGTATTCTCAAGATAATAACACACAACAATTAGATGGAATAATATTGTCAGGCTTAGACACCTAGGCAGCGATAGATGAAGAGATATTTTAGTGTTTAATACTCAGCCAAAATGTCAGTTTTGCTAGGCTAATAGATCCCTTTGATCCCTATGGACTAGCGTGTGAAAGAATGTAAAATAGTTCCCCTTGCAGCATTCAGATACAATGATATT
>NW_025243529.1:0-2906 GCF_018294505.1 Triticum aestivum
TCAAATCATGCAAGTTAGAGTCCAAAACAAGGGCGAAAGTGTTTGGAAAATTAGATGCGTTGGAGACGTATCAATTATCTTGTCAGCAAGGTGGACGATAATTAGCAACAATGAGAGATGATCATTGGAAGTGCAAATGCCAATGATGAGAGAATACAATCATCTGTGCTCACTGATCAAAGTTAACACCGATCAGTGCTAACACAGATTAGTACTAACACTGATCAGTGCTAGAAATGATCAATGATATCACTGATGAGTGTTATGAATGATCAGAGCAAGCAAGAATTAGTGCTATCATATCATGCCAAATGCGCATGGACATGCATTGTCCTACTCTAATCATGTATGTCCTACTACTGTTTTTAGCATTCAGGTATGTCCTACTAGCATGCACATGCAATGTCCTACTAGCATGCACATGCAATGTCCTATGTTAATCGTGCATTCACATAGCCTAACAACAGCGAGAACAACATCCAACATACTTACACAACATGCACACTATGTTGATCATCCTATGAAGACCATCACTAACATACACAAGAATAGCAACAACAGAAGAAAATAAAGACTAAGAACAGCAAGAACAACAACATCAACAATGTGTAGTGAACAAACTAGCAATGTGGCACTAACACCATCAAGAACAATGCTAAGAACAACAAGAACAATGCTAAGAACATCACTAACAATAGCAAGAAAAATGCTAAGAACATGACTAGCTAAAACCATCAAGAACAGTGCTAAGAACATCACTAATACCATCAACAACAATGCTAACAACAGCAAGAACAACATCAACAGTAGCATTTGGAGTGAACAAACTAGCATTCACTGTCATTAGTCTAATCTATCACTATTATGTGGAGTGAACATGATAGGCATGCACACTAATTCATGCCCAAAGCAGTGAATTCAGATCGAATCCTCTCGAATTGAATCGGATCAAATCCAATTCCCATAATCTAATCTACCCTAGGAACCCTAACTACGAAGCAAGAGGGAGATTATAGGAGATTACCGTGGGGGTCCCGGTGGAGCATACGTCACTCATGGAGAAAACTCCGACGGGAAGAGGGGTGTTGCCGCTGCCGAAGAAGAAAAACCCAAGGTGTGGTGTAAAAATAACAAGCCATTGATAAAGGCTAAGAACTTAAAGGGTCTCCTTGGATGCCCGATGTGTGAACTCCTTGGATGCTTGACGTGTGAACTCTTCAGATACTTGGCGGTCCTCAAGATCGTAGATGGGAAGATTTATTGAACAAGCTATCTAGATCGACGACCGAAGACAAAGAATATTTCAGAAGAACCGAGGAGCGTTCCCAACTTGAAGACCGGTTCAAGGGGATACTGATGGAGGCCTGGACTAGGGGGTACTCACCATGTCGTCTCCTGGCTAGGAGGGTCGGTCCGAGGATCCCCATGGAAGTTCACCAATGAGCCACTTCGAGCAACCCATGATGTATACAAGGAAACTACCACAAGACTTGGCACACAAGACGAGGACTTCTAAACCCTAGGCCTCCGGTGCATTATATAAACCAAGGCTAGGCTAGTCAATAGATGATATCATATCCATTACAACAATCTCGTGGTAAATACATGTATTCTGTACTACACCCTATATCAATACGATCAAAAGCAGGATGTAGGGTCTTATCTCTTCGAGAGAGCCTAAACTTGGGTAAATCTTTGTGTCCCTTGTCCATCCTATTACTATCATGCCAAGATGCCTAACTCAGGGCCCCTACCTCGAGATATGCCAGATTTAACATCGACACGCCCCCTATCCTGGCCGACATGCTATCGCGTGAGCTACCTGCTGGCTACACGATGTGCATCCACCTGCCGACACCCATGTCCCCTACTTGATCTGATAAAAATCGGGAGCTTCTATCTGCACAAACACAACTGATGTTGGGTCGCACTGTCCAGGTTCGTGGAGGGGTAGTGAAGGTGACAGAACTGCCCCCAAGCAAGTTGCCAGCTCATGTGTCTGCGAGGCTCCCTATGCCAACTGCTTCGACCTTGGTTGTCACCTCTGCCGCCAGGCTAGCCTCCCGCGAGGCCGACCCGACCATTGGTGGTCATATGGCTTGCGCTCGCCACCTCCCCAAGCCTGTGGTGAAGGACTCTCCGGCACCCCTGCTCACCGTCCCGGCTGCCATGGCCAGTGGTGTTGTTGACCTAGTGTAGCCCCCACTTGCATTTGTTCGTTCGGCCCTGATGGCTACGTATCTTCCTCCGCTCCATCCATTTGTTCTTGTTCGTGAGAAGCTAGATCCTGCTGTGCGTGCTCATGTTCGTTGTAAGCTTGATCTTACTACACCAAATCCACTCTTGTCTCCTCCTGTGCGACACTGCCAGTCATGTGTCCCGCAATTAGCCTCAGCGCCCATGGCCCTCACTTCTCTTTCCGACGGCGTCATAGGCACTACAAGAAATATGTCAACTTATGACCTTCTGTCAGTGACCCTGGAAGAATTGGTCATAGATTTATGACCATTTGAGAACAATTGGTCAAAAGCTGTTCGAGGGGCTCCAAACCCTAAACCATTGCGACCATTTTGGTCAAAAAGGTCATAATATCCTTACACGAAATGGTCATAAAGCAAACAGCGCTAGTCCGCTGCCTTATTTCTAGTTGTTAATGACCAATATAGATGGTCATAGCCTTGTAAATTGTGGTGGGCTGCTATGACTAGGCGCCACCTCATCAGTTTTGCCTATGTGTCATGTCCATGTGGCAGTTTTGCCCTAGGTTGTGAAGCAACCTATATTTCTGTAATTCCCAAAATTCCCCAAAAAATCTCATAAATTCTTTGGGTCATATCTTTGTCAAATATGTAAAAACCTTCCTTGCCTAGTTCAAAAATAATTCAAAAATATTCATTTTCCTATTC
>NW_025243530.1:0-2906 GCF_018294505.1 Triticum aestivum
TTTTTTTCAAAAAAAATCCTTTAGTACAGGTTGGTGTTACCAACCGGGACTAAAGGTGGACCTCCAGGCAGCAGCCACGTGGAGGGTCTTTAGTCCCGGTTCGTATAAGAACCGGGAGTAAAAGGGGGACCTTTAGTAACGACCCTTTAGTCCCGGTTCCAGAAACGGGACTAAAGGCCCTCTAGAACCAGGGCAAAAGGCCCTTTTTCTACCAGTGTATAGACACATGCTCCCCAGATACCACCATCTTTGTGGATTATGTTTTAGTTTCACTGAAGTTATGTTGCAAGATATAAAATAGATGATTGCCTAGGTACCTAAGAAGAAATAATCAAAAGGATGATAGCAGATACTTGGTAGTTCGTGTGATGTTTTTGTTTTATGCAACACTTCATAAAAATCCTAGGTTATGGCTACCAAAATTCTAATTTGTGAGTAGGGCACGCTTACTTTGCTTCCACAAAAAGCAGCCTGACTCAGGCAGGGATCTCAGGCGTCCGAATTCCGATCAATTCCGGAAGCCTCCGTCGCCATCCAACACCTCCCCGAGCTTCCGCGCCTCCCCTCTATTAGGGACTCTGGAGTAGGAGGGGCGGCCAAGGCGCTCGCATTAGTCTCCAGCAGCGGCAGCGGGAGCGACTTCTCTGTGATGGTGATAGGGTCCGACTTCGCGTTGGACGCTGGCGCGGCGCTCCTCGTCTCCCCCTCCGACCGTGAGGAGTGGCACGACAGCATTCCGGACCTCGTTGATGACTTCTCCAACCTCGAGGAGCTCCAGGTCGTCCACGTGCAGGGCACGGACAGATCCGGCCGGGCTGTCGTCGGCAAGTTGGACAACCAGAATTGTTGTGCATATAAGTTTTGTGACCTTGATTAGTGTTCCAGTTTCATCTAATTTTGCACATGTCGAGAGATGTAAGTCAAGTACTGAAAGGATGGACATTCTGTTATAATAACAAAGATAATCGTTGCATGTAACTACTGCAGTGGCTTGACCAATTCCAACTACACGGAACTTACGAGAAGTACAAGGACCAGAGTATGATCTATCTGCATATGATTAGCCCTTGATTTTGAGTTATGATATGTTATGCTAACAATTTTATCTGACTACAGGTTTTGATATCTTTGCTTTCCCATGCAACCAGTTTGGTGGGCCAGAACTTGGCATTGATAAGGAAATTATTCAGATTGCTTGCACTCGTTTCAATGCCGAATATCTGATTTTTTTTTTACAAGGTAAACGTGTGCTTGGTACTTCCTCCTTCCTTTGTTTGGTGTCTCTGTTTCAAGCTGAAAGAAACGATTGCTTTAGTATAAAATGTACACTATGACTGCTTCCATAACAGTTACTATATTTAATTGAGGAAAACCGATCCAGCATGTCTTATCTATTTTATATGCAGTCTGAGTGATATAAACTTAAAATCGATATTGGTTGTCAGACAGTCGGACTTTAGTACGAACTGATTGTCCGTCGTCCCGGCAGCCTCGCCATCAGCGTTCCCATGCTCCTGTGTTCGTGGGGCTACGGTGACCTCCTTGTGTGCGCCTCAGCATTAATGAGCTAACGCTGGTCCAATTCTTATAATTTGAACAGTGGTTCCCACTGAATTTTTGAAAGGTCTATGCCTAATTCTTATAATCTAGATTGTACGAAATATACTAATAATCAATATGCAATTTTGGCAAGGCTTAAATGCTATTAAATAAATAGAAATGAGACCATATCTGCTATCCGAATTTTGAAATGAAGCAGCAGATCTGTTGACTCAAGTTTTAGTTTTCTTCTTCTTCAGCTTTGCATTTGCAGCCAGAAATTAATAGTGTTACAGAAAATAGCCTGAAGCTTTTTGGACTACCTACTTCTGTATAAAACTTTGGTCAAAGCTTAAAATATTATATTTTAAGGTTGTAAAGGTTGTATGTTGTGTTGGCTAAGACTAAAGATTGTAAATTCATCATCGTACCAATGTCGTTCTCTTTGCAGATGATTCTAGAAACTATATTATCAGTTTGTTGCTACTTTGTATGTGTGTTATGATATGTCCTCGTATATGTATGGACTGAAATATGATTGTCTTGGTCCTTCTTATATATTTCTTTATGATCTCAGTCAGCCTCTTTTGCACCCCTTGTGTGTTGTGTCGAGGTCCAACGCTAATGTGTTGATTTTCATGTTATTTGATTGGTGAGTAAATAGAAGTTAACCGATTATGTGGTTGCCTGATTATGTGTTTCTTTTGGACCTTATGTTTTTCTATGCACTTGTCAAATCTATATGTGTTCTTATATAACTATTCTCTGCACTTTTATCCTACTAGGAAATAGCTTATAGCTTCAGTTGTGCATTACGACATCGACATGTACCGCATTGTTTTTTGTGTCATTCTTCTGAAGAATCTGAAGTTTCTGAACCTCTGTTGGTAATGCTGCATGGTTCTGTTGGCGACGATGACGGTCGTCGAAAGGTTCGTGGACTCAACGGTGTCGTGGCACCGTCCACGGTGTCATGGCAGCTGGTGCACAGAGAAGCAAAGCTGCTGCACGTCCTCTATCTCTGGCACCCCAGCACACGAGTAAGCAGTCGACCAGACACCCCGAGCCCGAGAGATGATCAACATTCACATACACTTGATTCGGTGTGTGGCCAAATCTAAATCTGAATCTGAAACTTAATGATGTTCGGGTTTCAGGGTGCGGGGCACTTGTACGATGGCTTCCTCCGTCCGCTGGTGGCGAGGCACGAGGACAACCTCGACCGGGGCCTGCTGGAGACGTGGCGGCAGTTGTCGTCGGTCAGATGTGGCTCGTCGAGGCTACCCCGTGTGTTTCGCCGCAGCAGTAGGCCGCGAGATCAGGCCGGGAAGGTGCCGCATATTGACGAGTGATCTAATTTTCGGATC
>NW_025243531.1:0-2906 GCF_018294505.1 Triticum aestivum
TGTGGTGTGATAACATCGGCGCTACATATCTTTCATCTAATCCGGTGTTTCATGCTAGGATGAAACACATCTAGGTTGACTATCACTTTGTTCGGGAACGTGTTGCACAGAGACTGCTTTGTATCAAGTTCATCTTCTCCAAAGATCAACTTGCTGACATCTTCACGAAGCCTCTTCCACAACCACAGTTTGTAGGCTGTAGGCGCAATCTTAACTTACTTTGTACTTCAGGCTACAGTTAAAATTGAGGGAGGGTGTTAGACTGTATATACGTAGTCTTGTACATGCCTTGTATTTGTACCTCTTGATACGTCTATATAATGAGATAGCCACACCCCGTTTCAGGGTGTCGAGCAGTTCCCAAAACATATGTCTTACACTTCCGTCCAGCCCAGCCGGAGTACCACACGCATGAATGAATCCTTGAGAAACTCCACCGCAGGAGGCGGAGGAAGAAATCTAAGACACCCCTCCGTTGGTCAGTGGGGATGGAACATGCGCCTAATCGGTGTGGAGCATCAGGACCGGACCGGGGCCATGCTCAGGCAACACGAAGCCGTCGTGTGTGGCGGTGCCGCGCACTGGTTCTTTGGGGGCGGATCAGGGTTCTACACGCTTGATGTCAATGCCAAGACTAGCGACTTCTCCATTACAAGGCTACATAACGTCAAACCCGGCGACCTTGTCCGTCCCGAATTCCCGATACCTATGACGTGCCATACCTTAGCGTTGATGATGAAGGCAGCCTCGTGTTGCTCTGCCTACAGTTGGATGGAAGCCAACTAGAAATCCGGAGATGGCACGAGGATAGGGCGAGGCCTCTGATAACCAGGCTAGAACCACGGACTCAACAGAAGAAGCCTAAGACGCTGTTTGGTTTGCGCCAAAGCGGGCCACAACAAATAGGGACGAGCCAAATAATTGATCGTCGTTCTCGCCGCCCTCGTTGTCTCGCCAAAAACCAGAAGAAGAATAGAACTAGAGAAGGCGAGGTGGGCTGGGCACACGAATGTTTTGGCATTGATCCAAACAGCTACCAAGGCACAGTCAACCCCAACTGTTTGGCTGGGCGCTCCATGGCACTGATCCAAACAGCCCCTCAGATTAAACAACGATACACATGCTTGGGAGAGAAGAACGGCACCTTGCTTATCAAGGGTGATGACCGATGCATGTATGTCGCCGATGTCAAGACTGGGCTGATGCAAGAAGTGGCGGATTATCGATGCGGTCATGATGTCAGCCGTAGAGAGATCGTGCCCTTAGAGGTTAATTGGCCAGCCTTATTTGTTTCCCGCCTTGGTGTACTAGCGACTTGAGATTTTCTCACTTTCTTTTGTAAGGCCTAGGTTCCGCTTTGATGGATGGATGAATCGTGAATACTATTTTTTTTTATCTCTGAATAGTAGGGGAGAGCCCCCAAGATATTTTCTAGATATTTTTTTGAAAAAAAAAACCCTCCATGTATTAATTAACTTAAAATGTTCATACAATCATTCGTTACAAACTTTGCCACGCAGGGCGGAACAAAATGAAACAGAAGACCATTAGATCTATTATCAAAACTAAACTTTGCAATGTCATGAGCCACCATATTAGCCCTCCTGTTGATCTTAGAAATCTGTAAATTCACCAACAATTTTGAGACATCTACAGCTTCCTTCTTTAGATCAACAAGGGATGATCTGTCCACATATTCTTTACCAAAAACGGAGGCTACAAACGAATAGTCAGTTTCCAAAATGGCGGGCATGTCTAGAGTCATACCAATATATAGGCCGGACAAGGACGCTCTAAGTTCCGCTTCCTCAACGCTGTAGCAAGCACCAATATAATCCCAGGAGGAAAGGATCACTTGTCCACGGTGATTTCTAACAACCACCCCCACGCTCGCAGCTTCAATGGCCTCCACAAAACTTGCGTCGACATTAATCTTATAGACGTCTGGGGTAGGTGGCCTCCAAAGAGTAACCTGCCACTCAATGTTATTGGTTGGCTGAAGATCCAACTCCACTTGCTTCCCCTTACTGCATATCTCCACCTGCATTTTAGCATGACAAGACGAGAAAGATGCCCAATAATTTTTGACAAAACTTACCGAGGCTGAGATGGATTCCATTCCCTTACCAAAGATCAAATCATTCCTCAAGTGCCAAGCTCTCCAAAACATGAATATAGTTTGCTCACGAACAGACGTACTTAACTGGTCCAATAGAATAAGGAACCACTCCGGTCCAGAATATTTGAAGGTCTCCTCCGCTGGTAATTTCCACACTTCCTTCAGAGCCATGCGGAATGCACGAGCCTTGGGACAAACCACCAATGCATGAAAAATACACTCATCATCAATACCACATATTGAGCATGTGCCTAGAGTAGTTTGATAATGTTTAACCCTATTGAGTTGAACCGCCTAACTATTAGAAGCAGCCCTCCAGGCAAAATTTTTAATTTTCTGGGGACATTAGCATTCCAAATAATATTCCAGAGCCTCCTATCCCCATTTATGGCATCACTGGAATTGCCAGAAACACTCGTCGGCTCTTTAAGATTCAGAGCTAGTCTATACGCACTCTTCATGGAAAACAAGCCACTTTTCTCGTGGTGCCAAGAAATAATATCTCCCTCGCCCAATCGAAGAATATGGAGCTTTAGGATTTCCTCTACATCATGAATATAAAATAGATGCCTTATCAGGTTCTCATCCCAACTCCTGGATCCACTCAAAAATAACTCAGAAACCAATTTGATCCTAGTTCTGTTCTTTTTACCGCAAATTTGCAATAAAGTGCCCATGAGGATAGTATTTAGCTTTCATCACCTTAGCACACAGAGAGTCCGGAAAAACCAAAATACGCCAATCTTGTTTCGCCAGGAGTGCTTGATTAAAAAGCCGAAGATCACGA
>NW_025243532.1:0-2906 GCF_018294505.1 Triticum aestivum
GGAACACGGCTTGCTCGGCGGAGGTCTGCTTCGCGACGTGGAGGTAGTCGTTGTTGTTGTTGTTGTTGTTGGAGAGGTGCGTTAGCTGCAGCGGGTGGTGGTGGTGGAAGACGCGCGAGCAATTCATTAAACTTGTTATCGAGCTTTGTTTCGAACGTCTTCTCAAAGCCAGTGATCTTCTCCATGGCCTCTTCAAAATTGTTCAGCACATCTTGCACCTGTTCAGTCATCATTTGCTGAAACTTATCATGAAGCTCCTTGTTCGATAAATTCTCCCAGTCAATCTCGTCGGCTTGTGATCCTGGCATGGTTAGCAGCAATAGAAACACACAAGAATATGATCCTACAGACTACGAACAAGTGGTGGTGGTGGGTGTCACAAATCCGTCAAGCAAATATCAAATTCTTACCAGTTCTTACCCAGCAGCAGGCGGTGATCGGCAACCGTTGTAGTCAAAAACTCTCAAAGCTTGGATAGAGCGATTACCAGGGAGAGTCAAACGCACGACGTAGATGTATGTGGAGCTGGGAAGGCTTATAATATGGTAGCAAAAAGGGTCAGCAATAATCAATTCAGAGATGCAAAGTTGAATAAACGCTCAACGACGGTACTGTGCTGGTCCTAGGCTAGACTGTGCTAGAGACGCGAGCCTAGAACACTAACAAAATCACGGCGCGGCACGTAAACAAGGGAAAAGCACACTCTGGAAAAAAAATTTCGCTCTTTTTTTTGCGCTCTTTTTTTTTGCGCTGCTTTTTTTTTTGCGAAAAATCACTATAATGGCGAGTGTCTCAAAACTCTTCTTAGCTCAAACTGACAGGATGGGCACGAATTTTTTTTGACCAATTTTTTTTTTCACTGCCCGGACCCAAAAACTGGAAACGGGTCAAAAAAACTTCCTATAATGGCACCTGTCTCAAAACACTCAGAAACACCTAAAAATAGGATAGCCAGAAAATTTTTCGAAAAATGCGTTTTCGAAAAATTTTGGGCCTAAACGGAGCGTGGCTACCCGACTCCGGCAAGGAATTTTTTTTTTTCCGAAACCTACTCCGGCAAGGAAACACGAATCGGAATCTAGATGGATCTCGAAAACAAACCTAATATGACAAGAACTCGGATTGGTGGTGGATATATGGTGGTAGATGGCAGCGGTGGTGGTATATGACAGCTGTGGTGGTATATGGATACGAATTCGAAGCGGTGGCGGATAAGCGGTGGTGGTAGATGGCAGGGGTGATGATGATGGTGCGGCGGCGGCGTGACAACTTATGACCAGAACTCGAAACTCTAAAAGACTAGACTCTAAGACCAACAACTAGACACGACGATGCAACCGCAAATTCAACAAAGCAAAACCCTAAAAAGATTATGCAAAGGCTCAGATTGGTTCGGATATGATGAACTAACCCTAATATTTTTTTGTGGCTTTTTCGTGGACTGTAGGTATGAAGAACAGACTCGATCTAAACTACGAAAAACTGTAAAATCTCACCGAGCAACCTGGAGCTCTGATACCACTTGATAGAGGCGAGGGTCCCGATCTTTCGATGAGATGATGGATATCGCTTTGGTGGAAGTCGACTTTGACGATCCGACTACGAACGTGCGAGGACGTCGCACCTTAGCAATCGCTAAACCAACTCCGAGAGGTTATTGACCACGCCGGAGCACGATCAACCTGACCACGAGGGTCTGTTTCCTGCGAGCAAACGAAGAACAAGTAAGAAACTAAGATTGCAATCTGGATATTGCGAATATAAGATGAAAGCTTTATTGATCAAGGTGGGGTTCTGTGACGCCTTTGTCTGGTCGTTGAACACAAACGAAGTACGCGAAGTTGCAGCTATGGCGAACTTTTAATCTAAACAAAACCCAAAGTCTAAACGATGCCCTAAGGGCTGTATATATGGAGGAAGAGGGGGAGAATTTCGTGGCCCTTGGTGGAGGGGTCCGAAATCAACCCTATCTCTTGTTTCCCCACACATACGGACTCTAAAAATAGCCTATACTTATGTATTTCGAAATTACATGGGCCTGGCCCGATAATAAGGTGACGCAGCACCTAAAATAGCCTCGGGACGAAATTTATGAAGTGACGTCTTGTATATTTCGTCCAAGGCTTCATGCACCCATTATGGTGGCTTCAAAGTCCTGAAATCATCACTTGTAACTCCGTTCTTGTTTCCCTTGTGCATGCCATCATCTCCATGCTTGTTCTTGCTCCAATGTTCATCCTTCTCCAAGCTAGGCCCTTCATTTATAAGCAAAACAAATGTATCCAATTTAGGCAGCATCATATTCTCATGAACATTAGAATCATTACCAAGAAACGAAAGTACCTGGTAATTTAGTTGGCGTGCACGAGCTCTAGTAATTGGTCCAGTATGTATAGCAGCAGGGGCTGTGGGTGTAACAATTGTATTGATGTCCTCATCAAGATGACTTTGACGATCCGACTACAAACGTGCACGACGTTGTGCCTTAGCAATCGCTAAACCAACTCCGAGAGGTTATTGACCACGCCGGAGCACAATCAACCTGACCACGAAGGTCTATTCCTGCAAGCAATCGAAGAACAAGCAAGAATATGATAAAAGCAATCCGAATATTGCGAGTATATATGAAGTATTGATAAAGGTGGGGATCCGTAAGCGGTCTTGGTCTGGTCGTTGGACACAAACGAAGTACACGAAGTTGCAATGGCTAACTTTTAACTAAACAAATCCCAAGGAAAAAGCTACTAGATGGATCTACTTATATAGGAGCAAGGGGTGGCGGCCAAGGAGGTGGGAGGACGTCCCAAGGCAGCCTAAAACTAACCCTAGGTCGTACAAGGCTCATGGGCCCAAGTGGAGGTGATGTAACACCTTTGGACTTGTAGTTTGACTCGGATTCTGCTGCA
>NW_025243533.1:0-2906 GCF_018294505.1 Triticum aestivum
AAAGCTATTTTGTTTCTGCGAGGAAAGTGTGCTGATGAATACATCTTTGAATTTCCGACCACAGGGACATACATCCAGGATGAACAGCAAAATCTGAAAATACCTAGTTACAACTCAGAGGTGTACCTTGGAACTTCCTCCAGCATGCACGTACTGGGATGAACAGTGAAATCTGGAAAATGCGATGTTACAAATTCACTGGGGCACCTTCAAATTTCCTTCTGTGTGCACATATGTCCGGGTGATCAAAGAATCTTTGAATACAAACTGGAAATTTCAAAGAAACTATCGGAAAACAATATGTACAAATGTCATGGTTTTATGGAAGAATCATGGTTGTACACGCCTTAAAGAAACACCCCCTAATTTATATTGAAATAAATTGCTTGCCCTGTTGATAATAATGTGTTATGATAGAGGCGGTCTAATCGGCTAACCTTAGACCACTCGCGTACACCCTTGGGTCTACAATTTTTTTCCTTTAAGACATAGTTTTGGTCGTACTTTAGAGACTTTGGCCAACATCATTGGTTTATACTATTCTTCCCATCTTTTTGAAGACCAAAGGGGTCGAGTGGCGTTCTGATTTTTAATGGGCATACAACAAATATTTATAAAGCTTGGGTTAGTGTTGTACTTTTTAGGCTACTGAAGGAAAGAACATATTGTCATAAATTACTAACTCCAATCTCTATGTCAAATGATCGAATCTCTATATAAATCTGAAGCATATACCAAATGATCAAATCTCTATATAGATGTTGATTAGCTGAAATGGTAATCTTACTCCAACAGTTGCAGCGGGTATTAAGAATTATTGCCGGCTTAATTATGACATGAGCTTCAAGAGGAATCACTATTGTAATCCTCTAGCGCTGCTGTAGTTAAGAGCTCCAACATGATGATTGTCATATTTTTCTAAAGCAAAGCTAGAGGCTAATAACATAGTGCCTAGAGATAGACATACAACACCTTTTCGAAGATGACTTGTCCTGGCCTATTACATTATTATTCTAAAATATCATTTCCGTCAACTTGTCACACTTATGCGTTGCCACTACCAAGAACTCCAAGACGATAATAAGCTTGCCAGAATTAATATATTAATAACAGTGCCCAAGAGCAATCCAACCATCCAAGGCATATGGTTTTGAAGATCAGCAGTTTGCTTGTCATAGTCATACGGAAGCCATATCCAACCATCCAAGTCATATGTGTTACAGCCATATGGTTTTTTGATGCTATTTTGTTTGCACGTGGCTGTAACGTACACATATCAGAACTGATTCAAACTTCCTAATCTCGGGGATTTTCTTTGTCCCTATTTTGTTCTGTAGCTAGGCGGCTGCTGACATCCTTTTTTCTGGCGGCCATACATGCCTATCTCTGATGTATTCATTGATCAAAATTTTATGAGCGTCCTGACTACCAATCTCTCCTGCTTAGTGGTCGATCTTATTAATAAGGGAGAAAATAGATGTAACTGTGCAAGGAAGAACAATAGAGTACTTGGTCATCAATTCCGGATTCCTGTATGCACACGGCAAGGGGAAGTATGTGTTGAGGTTGAGGACGCATGGTCAGCCCAAGCAGAGGCTCGATCGGTCTCTGCAGTTATCCCATCGTCTTGCTTGCCTTCCATGAGAGCATGGAGACGATGCGTCCTCACCTAATAACGTGAAGAGATATGGACATGAGTGTTTTAAGGGAAGTTTTCATTACCATTCAGTTAGGAATGTGAGGAGATAAGGATGTGAGGTTGTTTTCATTAGGGAAAAAGAGTGAGACCATGAGAAACAATAGTTTGCCACGGTGTGCAACGGGGCACAACGTAAGAGTTCTATCAGAATAAAAGTTTGGACAACAAAATTCAATGGAGCGAGATATCCATCTATTACCCACAAATGATCATTTTTTTGTTAATGACTCTTCTTCTTTCTTGCCCATTACTTAGTTATCACATGACAAAATAAACAGGTTGATTACACCCGATTTGCACTGGACATGAAATTTTTGTTTGTGCACAAACATGTTACATGTGAGTTAGTAGTTTGACTCTGCATCGAAGAGCACAATTACATGTGCGTGTATAAGGAGCAGCTATACCTGCAGCATGCATCGATCTGTCTCGGGAGAACTGGAAAATCTAAGGTAATCAAGCATCTAGCTGAGGTGTGAGACAAATCTTCTGTAGAGTGTTGATGCTGTTAGTAGTAATTAACTTGTTGCCAGGAGCAAACTGCAGCAGCTTACCTTGATTGTTAGAGTATAGCATTATTCGTCTTCATCCATGATTGATTCTTCTGTTTGCTGTAATTGTTTGACAATTCTTAGCATCACACAACCAAAAATGAGAACCAAAAATTTGAAGCACGAAACAAAAAATTGACAAACCAATGTACCTAGCAAGCATCGTGGTACTTTCAGGTCCTTCGCAATCCATATTCCATGTTCTGTGATTTGCAAGGAAGGATGAAGTCCATGTCATGAAAAATTGAATACGTGGTTGCTGCCTCCTCCAGCCATTGATTTCAAGGGTACGCGGATTCACCTGCAGCATGCGTATATCTCATGTTATGGGAGAACTTGCAGATCTGAAGGAATCTTGCATCTAGCTAAGGTGCGAGCAACCGGTGCTGTGTACCTTGTTCATCCCAGCCATGATCTGTACTCCGTCGAGCAATTTCTTAGGGCAACACAGATGCAACAACCTGGTAGATAGGATTATCCTATATCAAAATAGCTAAAGGAAGATGTCACCATAAGAGATCCAATATGGGCCAGGATGATGGCAAGATATCCTGGTGTGGGCGCATGGTCGATAGCCTGAACCTGAGACCGTAGACTCCATGCATGGAGTGGAGGCCTAGTCTCTACGGGGGCATGGCGGCGGCTTGCGTTAGAAC
>NW_025243534.1:0-1310 GCF_018294505.1 Triticum aestivum
GTAAAATTATATGTACTTGGCTATAGAGCTAGTTAAACTCTAATGTAAAATTATTTGAACTAGCTAATAGAGCTAGTTCGACTCTAGTGTAAAATTGTTTGTACAAGCTTATAGAGCTAGTTCAACTCTAGTGTAAGATTATTTGAACTAGGCTATAGAGCTAGTTCAACTCTAGTGTAAGATTATTTGAACTAGGCTATAGAGCTAGTTCAACTCTAGTGTAAAATTATTTGTACAAGCTTATAGAGCTAGTTCGACTCTAGTGTAAAATTATTTGTACAAGCTTATAGAGCTAGTTCAACTCTAGTGTAAAATTATTGGAACTAGCTTATAGAGCTAGTTCAACTCTAGTGTAAAATTATTTGTACTAGGCTATACAGGTAGATCAACTCTAATGTAAAATTATTTGAACTACCTTATAGAGTTAGTTCAAGTCTCCTGTAAAATTATTTGTACAAGCTTATAGAGCTAGTTCAACTCAAGTGTAAAAGTACTTGAACTAGCTTATAAAGCTTGTTCAACTCTAGTGTAAAATTATTTGAACTAGCTTATAGAGCTAGTTCAACTCTAGTGTAAAATTATTTGTACTAGGCTATAGAGCTAGTTCAACTCTAGTGTAAAATTATTTGAACTAGCTTATAGAGCTAATTCAATTCTACTGTAAAATTATTTGTACTAGACTATAGAGCTAGTCAACTCTAGTGTAAAATTAGTCGTACAATCTTATAGAGCTAGTTCAACTCTACTGTAAAATTATTTGTACTAGGCTATAGAGCTAGTTCAACTCTAGAGTAAAATTATTTGAACTAGCTTATAGAGCTAGTTGAACTCTAGTGTAAAATTATTTGTGCAAGTTTACAGAGCTAGTTCAACTCTGGTGTAAAATTACTTGAACTAGCTTATAGAGCTAGTTCAACTCTAGTGTGAAATTATTTGAACTAGCTTATAGAGCTAGTTCAACTCTAGTGTAAAATTATTTGAACTAGCTTATAGAGCTAGTTCGACTCTAGTGTAAAATTGTTTGTACAAGCTTATAGAGCTAGTTCAACTCTAGTGTAAGATTATTTGAACTAGGCTATAGAGCTAGTTCAACTCTATTGTAAAATTATTTGTACAAGCTTATAGAGCTAGTTGAACTCTAGTGTAAAATTATATGTACTTGGCTATAGAGCTAGTTAAACTCTAATGTAAAATTATTTGAACTAGCTAATAGAGCTACTTCAACTCTTGTGTAAAATTGTTTGTACAAGCTTATAGAGCTAGTTCAACTCTAGTGTAAGATTATTTGAACTAGGCTATAGAGCTAGTTC
>NW_025243534.1:1320-2152 GCF_018294505.1 Triticum aestivum
AGAGCTAGTTCAACTCTGGTGTAAAATTACATGAACTAGCTTATAGAGCTAGTTCAACTCTAGTGTGAAATTATTTGAACTAACTTATAGAGCTAGTTCGACTCTAGTGTAAAATTGTTTGTACAAGCTTATAGAGCTAGTTCAACTCTAGTGTAAGATTATTTGAACTAGGCTATAGAGCTAGTTCAACTCTAGTGTAAAATTATTTGTACAAGCTCATAGAGCTAGTTGAACTCTAGTGTAAAATTATATGTACTTGGCTATAGAGCTAGTTAAACTCTAATGTAAAATTATTTGAACTAGCTAATAGAGCTAGTTCGACTCTAGTGTAAAATTGTTTGTACAAGCTTATAGAGCTAGTTCAACTCTAGTGTAAGATTATTTGAACTAGGTTATAGAGCTAGTTCAACTCTAGTGTAAAACTATTTGTACAAGCTTATAGAGCTAGTTCGAATCTAGTGTAAAATTATTTGTGCAAGCTTATAGAGCTAGTTCAACTCTAGTGTAAAATTATTTGAACTAGCTTATAGAGCTAGTTGAACTCTAGTGTAAAATTATTTGTGCAAACTTATAGAGCTAGTTCAACTCTAGTGTAAAATTATTTGAACTAGCTTATAGAGCTAGTTCAACTCTACTGTAAAGTATTTGTACTAGACTATAGAGCTAGTTCAACTCTAGTGTAAAATTATTTGTACAAGCTTATAGAGCTAGTTCAACTCTAGTGTAAAATTATTTGTACTAGGCTATAGAGCTAGTTCAACTCTAGTGTAAAATTATTTGAACTAGCTTATAGAGCTAGTTCAACTCTAGTGTAAAATTATTTGAACTAGCT
>NW_025243534.1:2162-2906 GCF_018294505.1 Triticum aestivum
TATAGAGCTAGTTGAACTCTAGTGTAAAATTATTTGTGCAAGCTTATAGAGCTAGTTCAACTCCAGTGTAAAATTATTTGATCTAGCTTATAGAGCTAGTTCAATTCTACTGTAAAATTATTTGTACTAGACTATAGAGCTAGTCAACTCTAGTGTAAAATTATTCGTACAATCTTATAGAGCTAGTTCAACTCTACTGTAAAATTATTTGTACTAGGCTATAGAGCTAGTTCAACTCTAGTGTAAAATTATTTGAACTAGCTTATAGAGCTAGTTGAACTCTAGTGTAAAATTATTTGTGCAAGTTTACAGAGCTAGTTCAACTCTGGTGTAAAATTACATGAACTAGCTTATAGAGCTAGTTCAACTCTAGTGTGAAATTATTTGAACTAACTTATAGAGCTAGTTCGACTCTAGTGTAAAATTGTTTGTACAAGCTTATAGAGCTAGTTCAACTCTAGTGTAAGATTATTTGAACTAGGCTATAGAGCTAGTTCAACTCTAGTGTAAAATTATTTGTACAAGCTCATAGAGCTAGTTGAACTCTAGTGTAAAATTATATGTACTTGGCTATAGAGCTAGTTAAACTCTAATGTAAAATTATTTGAACTAGCTAATAGAGCTAGTTCGACTCTAGTGTAAAATTGTTTGTACAAGCTTATAGAGCTAGTTCAACTCTAGTGTAAGATTATTTGAACTAGGTTATAGAGCTAGTTCAACTCTAGTGTAAAACTATTTGTACAA
>NW_025243535.1:0-2905 GCF_018294505.1 Triticum aestivum
ATCAGCATAAGTTGCATTGAATTTTGCCACAGAGAAATACTCATGCACATACTGATCAATCTCACTGACTGGACCTCTCATTGAAGTGACAAAGTATAGAGCATGTATGCATGGTTGTCCTGTTATCTGCCACTTTCTACAACAACAACTCCTTGTTTCCAAGTTAACAGGATATCTCCACTCTCTTTTTTTCTTGTCAATTGCAGTAATTTCTGCCTCAAAGGTGCTTCTTTTAACTATGGTCATATCAAGATCCTTAGATTTAGCATGAAGCATTATCATGATTTTGGGGATTATAGTGTGCCCAATGTATGCGCTAGCTGCAATCTGCTGTCTCAAGTCAAACATCTCCATTATGAACTGCCTTATTTTGTCAAGCAAGTCCACAATGTGTACTCCCTTCCACTTCCTAATTTTGGAATTGAATGACTCAGCTAGATTGTTGTTCACATAATCAACTTTGCAAATTTCATTGAAGAGGGCCCTGGCCCATAGCTTGGTGTGATGCTCCTCTAAGTACTCTTTCACACCAGGCTTGTTGTACAACTGTCTAAGATGGTAATTGTGTTTTTTCATACTATATGTCAATGAACAAGGCCATAAATTTTCATCAAAAAATTTACCTCTAAATTTTTTGGAAAAATTGGCTGCCAAATGCCTCATGCATTCTCTGTGCTTCACTCGTGTGAATACATCTTCTACAGCAGTCTCTAGTCCTTTGCATGCATCACTATGGATATCAAGACCTGGTGGATGCCCGATTAGGTTTTTTAAATTCTGAAAAAACCAGGTCCAACTTTCTATATTTTCAGACTCAAAAACTCCAAAAGCTACTAGGAAGATCCAGTTGCAAGCATCCACTGCACATGCACTGACAAGTTGCCCTCTATATCTGCCATTTAATGTCGTGCTATCTACTGCAAGATAAGGCCTACATCCATCCAAAAATCATTGCCAGCATGCTTTGACAGAAACAAACACTCTCCTAAAGCACTCTTTATGTCTACTTTTTCCATTTTTTTTGTACTCTACAGTGTGCTTATCAATGTTTGCAACACTGCCAGGAGATGCTTTCTCAACTTCTGCCTTGAAAGTATACAACAGTTGAAATGAGTCAGTCCACTTACCATAGATGTTGTCAAGTGCCATTTGTTTCCCATAGAACACTCATGTATGGCACCTCCAGGCCATACTTCTTCTTCAGGTTCTTCTGCAACTGTCTAACTCCAATCTCAGAATCCTCTAAAACCCAGTTCTTCACAGCATCACCAACCCATGTGCTCTTAGCTGACTTCAGTCTTTTCCTCCTGTTGACACTTGGACAAGTATGAGCAGTCTTGTTCACTTTTACCTGCAATTATGAAAGTTGAAATACATGTTAGGACATATGTGGTGCAATAGACAAGTGAAATAAAATTTCCATGTAACTATGCATACATCCAGTGTTACTAGCTTAAGTTAATACCTGAAATAGTGTGCTATTCCTCATTAAAGAGGCATGCATCCTCCACCTACACATCTTATAAGCACAATGAACAGTCAACCTGGTTGGATCACTTTTGTCTATCACAATTTCACTTTGAGTCTTTATTGAGAAAGTGGCTAGTGCATTCCTACAGTCTACAGCACTGGAAAATATAGTTCCTTCTTTTAGAGAAGGATCATCTCTGTTGTACTGCACATCTGGCCTTGCATCATCTGAATCCTCATTGTATCCCATGTCCATGTCCTCCTCCAACTCATCTTCACCTGGCTCATCAAACATTCCTTCTGGTGGTGGAATATAATCTTCTTCTTCCCCCTCCTCATCTTTCTTTTTGGGCCTCTGCCTTGTAAAAAACTGTGGGAAAAGCCTTTCATCCTCATCATCTGTAGGCCAATCATCAGGAAGTCCCTCTTCAATATTTGGATCGGCAGAATCTATGCTACTAGTAGGACCTGCATGTTTAGGAACTTGCACCGTTGGTGTTCCTGGTACCTGCATAGAGCTTTCTCCTGCATCTGCAACTCTGCTCTTACTGGACTCAGGCTGTGAACTGTTAACAGTTCTTTTTCTCCCCCTGGATTGGCTGTTCCTGCCTCTAGAACTAGTAGATGATTGACAGTTCTATTTCTGTCCTCTTTTTCTCTGTATAACATTGATCTGTAATTTGACTGGGACCCAAGCATGTGTTGTAAACATTTTTCCTAGCTCATCATCACATTGGACTGGGACCCAAACAACACTATCAATGTCCCAGTACCTGAATTCTACCGCATCATGCACTCCCAAGGGTATTTAAAAAAATCTAAGATCTAAATTGTTCAAACTTCACTATGCTCTCCACAACCAAAGGAAATGAGAACCCTGTTTCAATTGCTTTTGTACCAGCAGGAACTAACAGTGTCGTTTGCATCCTACAATCCAGACAAATATGTCCCGACCTACGGATAATCATGGAAAAAGGGATAAAACGCACCAAATGAGCACTACGAACGCAGCAACCAACAAATCCAAGTCCAATAACTAAATAGAACAAAGAACATGCTTCAGATCTGAAAGAAAGAATTTACCCAAGGGATGCATCCATCGCTGGCATTGTGCTCCCGCTCCCTTGTTGGCCGCCACCGCCGCGAGCACCGTCTCCCTCCATCCGCAGCACAGCAGCATAAGGAGTCAGACCAATGGAATCTCCCCCGCGGCCGGCATTGATCTGGAGCTGTCCTGGCCAGAGATAGAAGGCGCTAGGGTTAGGGTTAGGGTCACGCTGCGATTTGGGGGAAGAGAGAAGAGAGAGTGTGCGGGTTGAGCGAGAGAATGAAAGAGATAAGATTTGCGGGTCGAATAGATAAGATTGGACGGAGGGGCAAATATGTCAAACTGACGGCAAGTTAGCGGTCAAACAGCCTTGACCGGACGGAAACG
>NW_025243536.1:0-2905 GCF_018294505.1 Triticum aestivum
CGAGTGTGGCTACGCCCGGTCCTTGAGAAGGTTAAAACAACACTAACTTGACGAACTATCATTGTGGTTTTGATGCGTAGGTAAGAACGGTTCTTGCTCAGCCCGTAGCAGCCACGTAAAACTTGCAACAACAAAGTAGAGGACGTCTAACTTGTTTTTGCAGGCCATGTTGTGATGTGATATGGTCAAGACGTGATGCTATATTTTATTGTATGAGATGATCATGTTTTGTAACCGAGTTATCGGCAACTGGCAGGAGCCATATGGTTGTCGCTTTATTGTATGCAATGCAATCGCCCTCTATAATGCTTTACTTTATCACTAAGCGGTAGCGATAGTCGTAGAAGCATAAGTTGGCGAGACGACAACGATGCTATGATGGGGATCAAGGTGTCGCGCCGGTGACGATGGTGATCATGACGGTGCTTCGGAGATGGAGATCACAAGCACAAGATGATGATGGCCATATCATATCACTTATATTGATTGCATCTTATCTTTTATGCATCTTATCTTGCTTTGTTTGACCGTAGCATTATAAGATGATCTCTCACTAAATTTCAAGGTATAAGTGTTCTCCCAGAGTATGCACCGTTGCCAAAGTTCGTCGTGCCCAGACACCACGTGATGATCGGGTGTGATAAGCTCAACGTCCATCTACAACGGGTGCAAGCCAGTTTTGCACATGCAGAATACTCAGGTTAAACTTGACGAGCCTAGCATATGCAGATATGGCCTCGGAACACTGAGACCGAAAGGTCGAGCGTGAATCATATAGTAGATATGATCAACATAGTGATGTTCACCATTGAAAACTACTCCATCTCACGTGATGATCGGACATGGTTTAGTTGATTTGGATCACGTGATCACTTAGATGATTAGAGGGATGTCTATCTAAGTGGGGGTACTTAAGTAATATGATTAATTGAACTTTATTTATCATGAACTTAGTCCTGATAGTATTTGCATAACTATGTTGTAGATCAATAGCTCGCGTTGTTGCTCCCTGTTTATATTTTGATATGTTCCTAGAGAAAACTAAGTTGAAAAATGTTAGTAGCAATGATGCGGACTTGGTCCGTGATCTGAGGATTAACCTCATTGCTGCACAGAAGTATCATGTCCTTGATGCACCGCTAGGAAACAGAACTATTGCATGAGCAAATGCAGACATTATGAACGTTTGGCAAAGCTCGGTATGATGACTACTTGATAGTTTAAGTGCACCATGTTTTATGGCTTAGAACCGGGACTTCAAAAATGTTTTGAACACCACGGAGCATATAAGATGTTCCAAGAGTTGAAATTGGTATTTCATACTCATGCCCGTGTCGAGAGGTATGAGACCTCTGACAGTACTTGCCTACAATATGGAGGAGAATAGCTCAACCAGTGAGCATGTGCTCAGATTGTCTGGGTACTACAATTGCTTGAATCAAGTGGGAGTTAATCTTCCAGATAAGATAGTAATTGACAGAATTCTCTAGTCACTATCACCAAGTTACTAGAACTTCGTGATGAACTATAATATGCAAGGGATGACAAAAGTAATTCCCGAGCTCTTCGCGATGCTGAAATCGATGAAGGTAGAAATCAAGAAAGAGCATCAAGTGTTGATGGTTAACAAGAACACTAGTTTCAAGTAAAGGGACAAAGGGAAGAAAAGGGAACTTCAAGAAGAACGACAAGCAAGTTGCTGCTCAAGTGAAAAAGCCCAAGTCTGGACCTAAGTTTGAAACTGAGTGCTTCTACTGCAAAGGGACTGGTCACTGGAAGCAGAACTACCCCAAGTATTTGGTGGATAAGAAGGATGGCAAAGTGAACAAAGCTATATTTGATATACATGTTATTGATGTGTACTTTACTAGTGTTTATAGCAACCCCTCAGTATTTGATCCTAGTTCAGTTGCTAAAAGTAGTAACTTGAAACGGGAGTTGCAGAATGAACAGAAACTAGTTAAGGGTGAAGTGACGATGTGTGTTGGAAGTAGTTCCAAGATTGATATGATCATCATCGCACACTCCCTATACTTTCGAGATTAGTGTTGAACCTAAATAAGTGTTATTTGGTGTTTGCATTGAGCATGAATATGATTTGATCATGTTTATTGCAATACGATTATTCATTTAAAGTCAGAGAATAATTGGTGTTCTGTTTACATGAATAAAACCTTCAATGGTCATACACCCAATGAAAATAGTTTGTTGGATCTCGATCGTAGTGATACACGTATTCATAATATTGAAGCCAAAAGATGCAAAGTTAATAATGATAGTGCAACTTATTTGTGGCACTGCCGTTTAGGTCATATTGGTGTAAAGCGCATGAAGAAACTCCATGCTGATGGGCTTTTGGAATCACTTGATTATGAATCACTTGATGCTTGCGAACCATGCCTCATGGGCAAGATGACTAAGACTCCGTTCTTCGGAACAATGGAGCGAGCAACTGACTTATTGGAAATAATACATATTGATGTATGCCATCCGATGAGTGTTGAAGTTCGCGGCAGGTATCTTTATTTTCTCACTTCCACAGATGATTTGAGCAGATATGGGTATATCTACTTGATGAAACATAAGTCTGAAACATTTGAAAATTTCAAAGAATTTCAGAGTGAAGTACAGAGTCATCGTAACAAGAAAAATATAATTTCTACAATCTGATCGCAGAGACAAATATTTGAGTTACAAGTTTGGCCTTCAATTAAAACAATGTGGAATAGTTTCACAAACTCATGCCACCTGGAACACCACAGCATAATGGTGTGTCCGAACGTCATAACCGTACTTTATTGGATATAGTGCAATCTATGATGTTTCTTACCGATTTACCACTATCGTTTTGGGGTTATGCATTAGAGACAGCTGCATTCACGTTAAAAAGGGCACCATCTAAATC
>NW_025243537.1:0-2905 GCF_018294505.1 Triticum aestivum
CGGCCACATGGGCCCGCGACCCCTCCTCGGCCCAGCCCGTCGTCCCCCACCGGCCTGCCTCACCTCCACCGACCTGGGCCTGCAGCCCACTAGGTGAGCGCCCCGCCAGCCCTATCCCTCGCCCGGGCGACATTTAGTCATACTGCGCTCGCCTGTTTTTTTTTTCAGAAAACGACCAAGTCGTGTAATTTTTGCATATTTTCATGCCCTGTTCAACATGCCATAACTCAATGCATACTGCTCCGTTTCGTGCGTGTAATATGTCAAAATGTTCATCAGGAGATGTTCTACACTTCATGCCATTGCCCCATGTTCATTTGAGTCCATCTTGATGCCTGAATCATCGTTGCAAGAATGCTATGTAATGTTGTCTGCTGTCTGTTAACAGAACATGCTCATTTGTCTTTTTTGTCATGATTGATGTGTGCATCCTATGAGGTTGATGTCTACATGTGTTTCGTGCTACATCATGTCATATTTACAGGGGTGTATGCCATGTATTTTTGTGATCAATGTGGTGACTAGAACAAGCATGCAAACTAGGCTTCGTGATGTTGCTGATTTCAGTCCTTGTTCTGCTGTTATTTTTATGCCATGTAAACTTGATGCTACAGAGAGTTCCAAGCATATTTTGAGATACTTCAGTAAGGATGTTTTGAACATTTGGTTATTGTCTATCCATTCATGCCCCTTTTTGCAATTATGGAGTAGTCTAGCATGTCATTTTCTTGCTCTACTTTTGCTATAAAATGTTTCCTGGTAGATTGTTTACATGTTATTCAATTTTGTCAAGGTTGTTGTAGTTGATCCTTGCATGCTATGAACTTGTTCTTGCCTTGGTTAGTTTCATAAACATGTCTTGTTGCTGATGCTATGCTTATATTATCATGCAATGACTTGTGGTGAGTTAATCGAGCTCATGAAGTAGTGTACTTGCTGTTACTGTTTTGCTAGGCTGAATCTGTTATTTTGTAATGCTATGTGAACCTGCTGCTACAAGTCATTCTATGCATAATCTGGTGATGTTCACTAAGGATGTTTTGTTATACATGTCATGATCTATCCATCCATGCTCCTGGTTGCATTTATAGCCTGCTGTTGTTGTTGTTATCATGCTCCAAAGTTGCTAAATAATGTTGCTATCAGCCTGTTAACATTAAGTTCAGTTTTGCCACGTGATTTGCTAGTGATCCATGCACCTTATGAACTTGCTCTTGCCATGCTTAACTTCATAAACATGTCTTCTTATTGTTGGTTGCCTTGCCATGCCATGTTTTGCTCTGTGGTGAGTGATACAAGCTCACCAACATGCCTACTTATCGTTGTTTCTGCCATGTATGAATCTGTCATATAACTTGCTATGTTTACATGGGTGCCATCATATCTTCTGATCCTTTTTTGCTCATGGTCAGTAAAGGACTTTTGTTCTATGCAATTAGTAGATTCATGTCATGCCTTTGTTTGCCATAATAAGTTCCTGTAACATGTTGTTTGATAGCTCTAAACATTGCAACCTGATGTTATTTCTACAAAGTCTGAAACTGTTATTATTTGCAATCTTGCCATGTGTGTTTGAGCATGTTCTAGTGATTTCTGGAGATAACTCAGTGTTCATGTTTTGTTATGCTTTACCTGTACATTATGTCCATGCCGTTTGTTCTTATGTTGAGATGTTGTAGCATATTATTTTGATGCTTGCAATATGCCTAGTTGTTGTTTTGGACAGATTGTTGCTATAACTTGTATAGTGTATGTGTTGAACCGTTGCTCCGTTTTGAGTGTGCTCTATATGAAACTTGCTTGATTTTGCATGTAGTTTCATATTATCATGTTGCATCCTTGTTTTGAGGTATTTGCTTGATGTTTGTATGCATTTTGCATCAATGCCATGTTTAACTTGTTTTGCTCATATCTTCTAGGCCGTAGCTCCGAATTAAATGAACTTTATATGTAACTTGACTAGAATCTCGTGTAGATCATCATGGTGCATTTTAACTTGCTGTTTAACAACTTGAAGATAAGGTTTATTCAGATCTGGACCAATTTCGAAACTTGCATATGAGGACTTACCGGAATTGTTATATGTTGTTTCCGGCCTCATATAAACTTGTTTTGATGTGTCGCTCTTGTTTGCATCATCTCTTGCCATGAGTAGCTTCATCTAGCCTTGTCCTGCATCATGCTTGGTTGTGCATCATGCCTGGTTCATGTGTGGTGTGTTTACCATGTTGTGTGCTTCTTCTTGATAGTTCCCGTTTCGTTGCGATCGTGAGGATTCGTTCGTCTACGCTTGGTTCGGCTTCATCCGTTCGTCTTTTCATGGACTCGTTCTTCTTCCTTGCGGGATCTCAGGAAAGATAACCACTACCCTGGATCTCACTACTATCATTGCTATGCTAGTTGCTTCGTTCTATCGCTTTGCTGCGCTACCTATCACTTGTTCTTCAAGCCTCCCTAATTGCCATGTCAGCCTCTAACCTTTTGCACCATTCCTAGCAAACCATTGCTTGGCTATGTTACCGCTTTTGCTCAGCCCCTCTTATAGCGTTGTTAGTTGCAGGTGAAGTTGAAGATTGCCCCATGATGGACATGATTATGTTGGGATATCACCATATCTCATATTTAATTAATGCATCTATATATTTGGTAAAGGGTGGAAGGCTCGGACTTATGCCTGGTGTTTTGTTCCACTCTTGCCGCCCTAGTTTCCGTCATACCGGTGTTATGTTCCCGGATTTTGCGTTCCTTACGCGGTTGGGTGATTTATGGGACCCCCTTGACAGTTCGCTTTGAATAAAACTCCTCCGGCAAGGCCCAACCTTGGTTTTACCATTTGCCTCACCATCACCTACATTTCCCTTGGGAGTAATTAACCCGAGGGTCATCTTTATTATAGCCCCCCCCC
>NW_025243538.1:0-2905 GCF_018294505.1 Triticum aestivum
GATCTCCATACCCAGGCCGCCCTAAGTTTCTTAGATGATGCCTACCAAACGCCCCCTTCCCCACAGATCCCCATCCCCATCCCCCACTCCAAAGCGTCGCAGCCTAAGCCCAACTATGCTTCCCGTGAAGCTCGAGGAGCGACTGGCCCAAACACTACAAAAAAAGACACTTCCGTGATGATACGTGTTTATCATAGTAGGTCACGTTTTCTGTCATGCATGTACACCCATGACGATTTTATGACAGAATCAAGATAGTCATACCTGTGCTATCGTAGAAGTGTTCCATGACATTACCAAAATTATCATCACGGAAGTGTCCACTTCCATGACGATAAATCGCGCGTCATAGAAGTGCTTCTGTCAAGGGTGACCGACATGTGGCATCCACCGTAACGGGTCGTCGTTAAGCTATCAATACCGTTTTTGGATCTGATAACCCGTTAACAGCTCGGACCAATGAGGATTTTCCACGTGTAAAATTGTCATTGGCCAGAGGAAACATGTGTTGGCTCACCGTTGGGACAGATGTCATCCATTCATTGGATAGGAGGCGCCTATGATACGTCGACACGTGGCATGGCCTAGCAGAGGCCCATTCCGGTGAAAAGGCCGGCCCGTTTGACTTGGTCAAAAGGTAACGGGCCCTGTCAGATTTCGGTTTCCAGCAGACCCTTGAGGTTCGAACACTGGGGTGCGCGCGGATATTTCGCCTCCTGCCTACCTGCACTTCTCTGCCTTGCTAGGATCTAAACTAAGGAAAGAACAACATAAGAGACGCAGGGTTTATACTGGTTCGGGCAATCGTTGTGGTGTAACACCCTACTCCAGTGTGTGGTGTGGTGGACTGCCTCTTGGCCTGATGATGATGAACAATACAAAGAAGAACAGCCTCACGAGGGTCTGTTCTTGGCTGGGGAGATGAACTGTTGGGAGGAGCTCAGTCACCCTTCTCTCTATCTCTCTACCTGATCTTCTCTATCCTTCGATCCCTCTCTTTTCTTCCCAAAAAAAACCCCTTTGCTCGGTGGGTGGCTGGTCCTATTTATAGAGGCCCTGGTCCTCTTCCCAAATATCGAGCGGGAAGGGAGCCAACAATGGCGGGCTAATTTGAAGGGGGGCAGCCAGTATCAGCTATCCTGACAAAAGTAGTCTTCGCCTGCGCAAAGCTCTGGTGATGACGCCGTCTTGGGCTCCACGGTGACCTCCGTCTCGTAGTCCTCATGGTCTTGGTCTCATTGCACCGAAATGGCAACCTTTGCCTGATGCCTCGGTACTCCGCGGCTGCGCTTGCCCCCTTTGCACCAAAGAGGAAGGGAGGACACTGTGCGGGCTGGCACCCGCCTGGCGCCCCCGGTCGTCATGGCTTGCGTCACGGGCACCTTGTGAGGTACCCCGCCTTGATCTCTCCGCCTCCTCGTGAGCCAGCCTGACGAGGCCGCGCCTAAGGAAGCTCCACGTCGTCCGCCCCGCGAGGCTTGGCTCCTCGCGAGGGTCTTGGGTTGTGTTGGTGAAGATGGGCCACGCTGGGCCCCCCTTTGAGCCATGCCGCAGGCCGCAGGCAGGCAAGTCTGGGGACCCCCGTTCCCAGAATGTCAACAGTAGCCCCCAGGCCCAAGGCGCGCCCGGACTTGGTCGTGCAGGGAGGCGGAAGGGCAAGAGCGAAGCGCCGCGGGCCCTAACAGCCTGCGGCCCTGGGCGCCGCGTGGCGGTTGATTGGACGTGGGCGCCCAAGAAACCGCGCGAGTTGATAAAGGAGCGGCATCCACCTAGGCTTTGAAGGAAATATGCCCTAGAGGCAATAATAAAGTTATTATTTATTTCCTTATATCATGATAAAAGTTTATTATTCATGCTAGAATTGATTAACCAGAAACATAATACATGTGTGAATACATAGACAAACAGAGTGTCACTAGTATGCCTCTACTTGACTAGCTCGTTAATCAAAGATGGTTGTGTTTCCTAACCATGGACAAAGAGTTGTCATTTGATTAACGGGATCACATCATTAGTTGAATGATCTGATTGACATGACCCATTCCATTAGCTTAGCACCCGATCGTTTAGTATGTTGCTATTGCTTTCTTCATGACTTATACATGTTCCTATGACTATGAGATTATGCAACTCCCGTTTGCCAGAGGAACACTTTGTGTGCTACCAAACGTCACAACGTAACTGGGTGATTATAAAGGAGCTCTACAGGTGTCTCCAAAGGTACATGTTGGGTTGGCGTATTTCGAGATTAGGATTTGTCACTCCGATTGTCGGAGAGGTATCTCTGGGCCCTCTCGGTAATGCACATCACTAAAGCCTTGCAAGAATTGCAACTAATGAGTTAGTTGCGGGATGATGTATTACGGAACGAGTAAAGAGACTTGCCGGTAACGAGATTGAACTAGGTATGGGATACCGACGATCGAATCTCGGGCAAGTAACATACCGATGACAAAGGGAACAACGTATGTTGTTATGCGGTCTGACCGATAAAAGATCATTGTAGAATATGTAGGAGCCAATATGAGCATCTAGGTTCCGCTATTGGTTATTGACCGGAGACATGTCTCGGTCATGTCTACATTGTTCTCGAACCCGTTGGGTCCGCACGCTTAAGGTTACGATGACAGTTATATTATGAGTTTATGCATTTTGATGTACCGAAGTTTGTTCGGAGTCCCGGATGTGATCACGGACATGACGAGGAGTCTCGAAATGGTCGAGACATAAAGATTGATATATTGGAAGCCTATGTTTGGATATCGGAAGTGTTCCGGGTGAAATCGGGATTTTACCGGAGTACCGGGAGGTTACCGGAACCCCCCGGGAGGTATATGGGCCTTAGTGGGCCTTAGTGGAAGAGAGGAGAGGTGGCCAAAGATGGGCCGCGCGCCCCTCCCCCCTT
>NW_025243539.1:0-2905 GCF_018294505.1 Triticum aestivum
GATCTCCATACCCAGGCCGCCCTAAGTTTCTTAGATGATGCCTACCAAACGCCCCCTTCCCCACAGATCCCCATCCCCATCCCCCACTCCAAAGCGTCGCAGCCTAAGCCCAACTATGCTTCCCGTGAAGCTCGAGGAGCGACTGGCCCAAACACTACAAAAAAAGACACTTCCGTGATGATACGTGTTTATCATAGTAGGTCACGTTTTCTGTCATGCATGTACACCCATGACGATTTTATGACAGAATCAAGATAGTCATACCTGTGCTATCGTAGAAGTGTTCCATGACATTACCAAAATTATCATCACGGAAGTGTCCACTTCCATGACGATAAATCGCGCGTCATAGAAGTGCTTCTGTCAAGGGTGACCGACATGTGGCATCCACCGTAACGGGTCGTCGTTAAGCTATCAATACCGTTTTTGGATCTGATAACCCGTTAACAGCTCGGACCAATGAGGATTTTCCACGTGTAAAATTGTCATTGGCCAGAGGAAACATGTGTTGGCTCACCGTTGGGACAGATGTCATCCATTCATTGGATAGGAGGCGCCTATGATACGTCGACACGTGGCATGGCCTAGCAGAGGCCCATTCCGGTGAAAAGGCCGGCCCGTTTGACTTGGTCAAAAGGTAACGGGCCCTGTCAGATTTCGGTTTCCAGCAGACCCTTGAGGTTCGAACACTGGGGTGCGCGCGGATATTTCGCCTCCTGCCTACCTGCACTTCTCTGCCTTGCTAGGATCTAAACTAAGGAAAGAACAACATAAGAGACGCAGGGTTTATACTGGTTCGGGCAATCGTTGTGGTGTAACACCCTACTCCAGTGTGTGGTGTGGTGGACTGCCTCTTGGCCTGATGATGATGAACAATACAAAGAAGAACAGCCTCACGAGGGTCTGTTCTTGGCTGGGGAGATGAACTGTTGGGAGGAGCTCAGTCACCCTTCTCTCTATCTCTCTACCTGATCTTCTCTATCCTTCGATCCCTCTCTTTTCTTCCCAAAAAAAACCCCTTTGCTCGGTGGGTGGCTGGTCCTATTTATAGAGGCCCTGGTCCTCTTCCCAAATATCGAGCGGGAAGGGAGCCAACAATGGCGGGCTAATTTGAAGGGGGGCAGCCAGTATCAGCTATCCTGACAAAAGTAGTCTTCGCCTGCGCAAAGCTCTGGTGATGACGCCGTCTTGGGCTCCACGGTGACCTCCGTCTCGTAGTCCTCATGGTCTTGGTCTCATTGCACCGAAATGGCAACCTTTGCCTGATGCCTCGGTACTCCGCGGCTGCGCTTGCCCCCTTTGCACCAAAGAGGAAGGGAGGACACTGTGCGGGCTGGCACCCGCCTGGCGCCCCCGGTCGTCATGGCTTGCGTCACGGGCACCTTGTGAGGTACCCCGCCTTGATCTCTCCGCCTCCTCGTGAGCCAGCCTGACGAGGCCGCGCCTGAGGAAGCTCCACGTCGTCCGCCCCGCGAGGCTTGGCTCCTCGCGAGGGTCTTGGGTTGTGTTGGTGAAGATGGGCCACGCTGGGCCCCCCTTTGAGCCATGCCGCAGGCCGCAGGCAGGCAAGTCTGGGGACCCCCATTCCCAGAATGTCAACAGTAGCCCCCAGGCCCAAGGCGCGCCCGGACTTGGTCGTGCAGGGAGGCGGAAGGGCAAGAGCGAAGCGCCGCGGGCCCTAACAGCCTGCGGCCCTGGGCGCCGCGTGGCGGTTGATTGGACGTGGGCGCCCAAGAAACCGCGCGAGTTGATAAAGGAGCGGCATCCACCTAGGCTTTGAAGGAAATATGCCCTAGAGGCAATAATAAAGTTATTATTTATTTCCTTATATCATGATAAAAGTTTATTATTCATGCTAGAATTGATTAACCAGAAACATAATACATGTGTGAATACATAGACAAACAGAGTGTCACTAGTATGCCTCTACTTGACTAGCTCGTTAATCAAAGATGGTTGTGTTTCCTAACCATGGACAAAGAGTTGTCATTTGATTAACGGGATCACATCATTAGTTGAATGATCTGATTGACATGACCCATTCCATTAGCTTAGCACCCGATCGTTTAGTATGTTGCTATTGCTTTCTTCATGACTTATACATGTTCCTATGACTATGAGATTATGCAACTCCCGTTTGCCAGAGGAACACTTTGTGTGCTACCAAACGTCACAACGTAACTGGGTGATTATAAAGGAGCTCTACAGGTGTCTCCAAAGGTACATGTTGGGTTGGCGTATTTCGAGATTAGGATTTGTCACTCCGATTGTCGGAGAGGTATCTCTGGGCCCTCTCGGTAATGCACATCACTAAAGCCTTGCAAGAATTGCAACTAATGAGTTAGTTGCGGGATGATGTATTACGGAACGAGTAAAGAGACTTGCCGGTAACGAGATTGAACTAGGTATGGGATACCGACGATCGAATCTCGGGCAAGTAACATACCGATGACAAAGGGAACAACGTATGTTGTTATGCGGTCTGACCGATAAAAGATCATTGTAGAATATGTAGGAGCCAATATGAGCATCTAGGTTCCGCTATTGGTTATTGACCGGAGACATGTCTCGGTCATGTCTACATTGTTCTCGAACCCGTTGGGTCCGCACGCTTAAGGTTACGATGACAGTTATATTATGAGTTTATGCATTTTGATGTACCGAAGTTTGTTCGGAGTCCCGGATGTGATCACGGACATGACGAGGAGTCTCGAAATGGTCGAGACATAAAGATTGATATATTGGAAGCCTATGTTTGGATATCGGAAGTGTTCCGGGTGAAATCGGGATTTTACCGGAGTACCGGGAGGTTACCGGAACCCCCCGGGAGGTATATGGGCCTTAGTGGGCCTTAGTGGAAGAGAGGAGAGGTGGCCAAAGATGGGCCGCGCGCCCCTCCCCCCTT
>NW_025243540.1:0-2904 GCF_018294505.1 Triticum aestivum
AAAGAGAGCAGGAGCGAGAGAGTAGGATTGTATCGGAATGAACAAGGGGGTTTTGCTTGCCTGGCACTTCTGAAGATAGCATTGAGTCTTCATCAGTGTCAACGATCACATCATCGGTACAACGTCTATCGAGGGGGAACAACACCGGCAAACACAGAAGAAACACGATCAATGCAATGCACAATATGATGCATGCTATGACATGGCAATATGAATGTGTTTTGGGCTAATGCACCTAGCTATGGTTTAAATGAAGTTGGTTTGAATACATGATTCAAATTCCAACTCCATATATGATTATTTAAATGCCCTTTATTTGTTTTGTCCAAAACAGAGGACAAACATTGTTCAAACATGCATGAAAATGGTACAGATGGATTACTTGAATTTTTCTGATAATTTTTCATATATAAATTATTTCATTTGGAGTTACGGTTAATTTTCTATGATTTATTGAAGTTTTAGCTATTTCTGGAATTTTCCTGATTATTTATAAAATAAACAAAATTCCAGAAAAGGAATATTGCGTCAGCATGGCGTTGGCATGACGTCAGTAGGTCAACAGGGGCTGGTCCGGTCAAACCTGACCAGTGGGGCCCACTGGTCAGTGTCTGGGGCTGGTTAGTGCCGCTGACGTGTGGGCCCGGTCAACGGCCACGTCAGCACGGTCAAAACTGACGCGTGGGGCCACTCTAATTAGATTAAACTAAACAAAAGATAAACTAGGATTAATTAAAGCATGGGGCCTAGGTGTCAGTGACACGGTGCGGTGTTTAGTGGCTAATTAAGCCAGCCACGTCAGCAAGTGACGCCGGCGACCACGGCGACGGCGAGACCTCGCCGGAGTTGCTCGGGACGGCGCTACAGCCCGCGGGTGGTCGCGCGGAGGGCACCAAGAGGGAGCCCGTGCTCCCGCGCATCTAGGGGCGCACGCAGCTGGGCACAGGGAGGCCGGGGTTCGCCGGAAACGAGCTCCTGGCGGCGGCCGGAGTTCGGGCGTCGGGCGTTTCGACGCTGCTGCTCACAAACGAGGGAGCTGAGGCGCTGGAGGGGCTCTATGGGTCGCGGCAAGCACAACGGGTGCACGCCCGTGACCAAATGGTCACCGGGGTTTCGCCGGCGATGATCCCATGCGGCGGCGGCTGCTGTTAGCAAGGGGGCGGCGGCTACGGCAATCAAACGGAGGCGGGATTAGGGGGAAGATGATCGGGGGCTCACAGCGGATCCATTCGAGGGGGAGACGAGGCCGGGGACGGTCCGGAGCCGACGAATCGGGCGACGGTGACCGGCGGGTCTGAGGAGGGGAAAAACGTCGCGGCGGCGCTTCAGGGGCTTCTGGAGGGGCGTGGCTCAGTGAGGTGGGTCGAGGATGGAGTGGCGGAGCTTTTGGGCTAGTCGGGGAAGCGAGGGAGGCCCGATGGCCGTGGTGGCAGTGGACGGCGGGGACAAGCTCCGCTCGGTGGTGCGCGCGAGAGGGGAGCAGAGGAGGGGGAAGGAGCAAGGAGAGTGAGAGAGGGAGCCAGGGGCTGCGTGGCGTCGCGGGAGGCGACCAGGGCGACGAGGGGGTAGCCAGGCAGGCAGGGAGGAGCTGGCGCGGCACGCCTGCGCACCGGGCACACAGCTGCTTCGGTGCGAGGGGAGGAAGACGACGGAGGGGCTGCAGTGGTGGGCTGGGCCGCACCGGTGGGCTGCCAGCACAGGAGCTGGGCCGGTGGGCTGAGAGGTGAGCGTTAGGTAGTCCCTCTGCTCTTTCCTTCTCTTTTCTATTTTCTGCAGTTTGTTTTGATTTAGTTTTAGACACTAAATCATTTTTTATAAATTCTGTAGGTTTTTATGTGGCTTGCTAAAATATATACAAAGCCACTCACAAACTTCCAGAATTATTGGAGTCTTATTTAATATATATATAATATAAATCCAAAGCAAATAGTTATTGGATTAATTCAAATGGTCAAAATAAATATCTCTGAGACTCCAAAAATATTGGTTTGAATTTTACCTCTTACCAATATTTTTATGGAATAACACGAACATTTTCTTGGACTCATTTGAGAAGATTTAAATGTTGGTTATTTTTAGAGGTTTCCTGAGGCTTTGAAAATTCCTCAATTCAAATTTAAAGAAATTTAGACATGATGCATGGATGGAAGCAAGCATAGGTCAGGCCAGAACTAGGGATGTGACAACTCACCCCCACTAAACAAGAATCTCGACCCGAGATTCAAGTGTAGGGTAAGATGAAGGGAAAACGCAAACTAGTATAATCTTCACGATCCAGGGTGCACTTCATAAAAGCGTTGATTCGATCACCATCTTGTCTTGAAGTCTTGCTCTAAGAAATCCTGCCAACATGACATGGAGAGAAGAAGGATACTCTAGAAGGGTCGATCTTCTCGAAGATCGAACAACTCAGGATTAACTCACGGAATGAGACATAGCAACCTCTCTTGAGCTGAGAGACGAAGCACACATCTAGAGGGATGGAGTGAAACGGATGACGAAGGTTTACTAGGTAGGCAACAATTCCACACCTAAGAGGGTGGTGAACGGTTGTCAACGTAGCGAGGAGTTAAGTTGACATGACACCATAATGATGCACCTTAGGGAAGGTGACTCGAAGATATATCCCCTTAAGTGGCAAAAAGAATTACCTTTGATTCAAAGATCATTGAAACTCTTTATACCAGCCTAAGGCAATTCTCGAGCGATCGTTTGGAGGGGGTCGGTAGAATGGCATACTCGGACTTGGATGATGTGGATTACCTTGTTGAAGACAACGTAATGGATGAATTTGCTTACCACCAGAAATGGAAGAGACCCATGGTAGAATAGCACAGTGGCGGTGCAAGCTGGGAACAAAATGCAAATGCTGGGAATGATTCTGGTAACTGGGGAAGAACCCAA
>NW_025243541.1:0-2904 GCF_018294505.1 Triticum aestivum
CCCGCAACGCTCACTGTTCATCCAATCGATCGGCTTCAGTTAGCAGCAGTAGCGAAGGAATCGCTCCATCGGGGTCAGTTAACAGCCATCGATCGATCGCTCGGGTTCAGTAACGCGTAGCCTGCAGTGCAATCGCTCGGGTTCAGTTAGAGCCCAACACCTCGCTCGGCTTCAGTTAGAGCCAACGCCTCACACACACGCGCGTACGTACGAGAGAAACGTGCATCGCTCCACCCCCGACCTCCCACCGTAACCGGCAACTTCCTGAAATTTTCCTCCCCCTCGCTTCTACCACGGTTTTTTCCATCATGGACGGCCCAAAGAATGTCATGCAGCTGCGTCTCTGGCCCGCCCAGGACGAAAAGCCCATTTTTTGTAATGATTTTTTGTCATAGAAGTAGGAGCCCACCACATCTATGATGATACCGGGTTTTCTCACAATTATCGTCATAGAAGTGTCATATGTATGATAGAAAAAAATTTCGTTCGACCCAAAATGTCATGGATGTGCCTTTTTCTATAGTGCTAGCCGGTGGCTCCGGGATCTCCCTCCTCCAGTATGCTGACGACACTATCATCATGGTCGAAGGCTCGGAGGCGGACATCTCCAACCTCAAGTTCCTCCTCCTCTGCTTCCAACAAATGTCTGGCCTCAAGATCAACTTCGACAAGAGTGATGTTATGGTAATAGGATACTCCCCCTCGTAGTCTTTGGCCATTGCCAACCGGCTTAATTGCCTCCTGGGCTCCTTTCCCACGACCTACTTGGCTACGCCCATTAGTGACTCCCAGCTCACCATCGCGGACTTGTGCCCATCCGTGGCCAATCTCCAAACGCGCATCAAGCCCTGATAGGGGAGGTGGCTCTCTAAGCCGGCCAAGACTATTCTCATCAACTCTTCCCTCTCCAGACTCCTCTTGTTTCTCATGAGCTTCTACAGTCTCCACGAGACCCTGCACCATGAGATCGTTGTCGGTGTCAAAACCGGCAGATCTCGGGTAGGGGGTCCCGAGCTGTGCGTCTTAGGATCAATGGTAACATGAACACGAGATTTTACCCAGCTTCGGGCTCTCTTGATGAGATAATACCCTACATGCTGCTTGATTGACCATAATGAGTATAGGGGTTATAAGAGTTGATCTACCTCGAGATCATATGTTGTGGTCTAAACCCTAGAGGTATGATGAGTAATGTCATCATCATCTATCGACTAGTCTGGCCTCGGGTTATATAATGTACCATAGGCCTAGGGTAACAAGAGTCCTAGCCGAATACGCCGGTGGGGGAGGAGTCCTTGTCTTGATCACCAAGTCTTGTGGAATCTTCCTTGTATGCGGCAACTATCCGAACTGGCCCATGAATATACGGCCATGGGGGTCCCCGGCCCAATCTAACTGATCGGGGGACGACGTGGTGAGTACCCCCTAGTCCAAGACACAGTTAGTAGCCCCCTGAACTGGTCTTCAAGTTGGGGACGCTCCTCGATTCTTTCGAACTGTTCTTCATCTTCGGTCATCGGTCTTGAAAACTGGTTCAACAAATCTTCTTATCTTCGAACTTGAGGATCACCGAAGTAAATCCGAAGAGTTTACACGTCGGGCATCCGAGAAGCCCCTTTAAGTTATCGGCCTTTATCAATGCCCTATTATTTTTATGCCACATCTTGGGTTTGAAGTTGTTCCCGGGCGGCAGTGTCCTCTTGCGTCCGAGCTCCAACGCCGGATTGCATTCGAGGTATCTTTTGCAGCCAAGCACCAACGCCGGACTGCTTCTGAGCTCCAATGCCGGAATGTATCCAAGCTCTAACGACGGACTGTGTCCAAGCTGTTGGAAATATGCCCTAGAGGCAATAATAAAAGTATTATTATTATATTTCCTTGTTCATGATAATTGTCTTTTATTCATGCTATAATTGTATTATCCGGAAATCGTAATACACGTGTGAATACATAGACCACAATATGTCCCTAGTGAGCCTCTAGTTCACTAGCTCGTTGGTCAACAGATAGTCATGGTTTATTGACTATGGACATTGGATGTCGTTGATAACGGGATCACATCATTAGGAGAATGATGCGATGGACAAGACCCAATCCTAAGCATAGCACAAGATCGTGTAGTTCGTTTTGCTAGAGCTTTTACAATGTCAAGTATCTCTTCCTTAGACCATGAGATCGTGTAACTCACGGATACGTAGGAGTGCTTTGGGTGTACCAAACGTCACAACGTAACTGGGTGACTATAAAGGTGCATTACAGGTATCTCCGAAAGTGTCTGTTGGGTTGACACGGATCGAGACTGGGATTTGTCACTCCGTATGACGGAGAGGTATCACTGGGCCCACTCGGTAGTGCATCATCATAATGAGCTCAAGGTGACCAAGTGTTTGGTCACGAGATCATGCATTACGGTACGAGTAAAGTGACTTGCCGGTAACGAGATTGAACGAGGTATTGGGATACCGACGATCGAATCTCAGGCAAGTAAAATATCGATTGACAAAGGGAATTGTATACGGGGTTGTTTGAATCCTCGACATCGTGGTTCATCCGATGAAATCATCGAGGATCATGTGGGAGCCAACATGGGTATCCAGATCCCGCTGTTGGTTATTGCCCGAGAGTCGTCTCGGTCATGTCTGCATGTCTCCCGAACCCGTAAGGTCTACACACTTAAGGTTCGGTGACGCTAGGGTTGTATGAATATGAGTATGCAGCAAACCGAATGTTGTTCGGAGTCCCGGATGAGATCCCGGACGTCACGAGGAGTTCCGGAATGGTCCGGAGGTAAAGATTTATATATGGGAAGTCTTATTTTGGTCACCGGAAAAGTTTCGGGCATTATCGGTATTGTACCGGGAGTACCGAAAGGGGTCCCAGGGGTCCACCAGCCCCGGGGGGGGG
>NW_025243542.1:0-2904 GCF_018294505.1 Triticum aestivum
CATCTCACACAAGGTGGCGGTGGCCTCTCTCTCTCAGCGTTGGTCAGTGATCCGACCGCATCCCGTCCGCCGGTGGAAAGGGAGGATGTGCATCGTTTCTCCGTTCGACGGTGTTGAGGCAGCACGTCCCGATCTGTGGTACCCGCCGTTCTCTCTGACCAAGCTCCGGCGCGATAGGTCCTTCGCCACTTGCTCGCTGCCGCAGTATGGGTAGATCCCGGCCACCGTCGCCTTCCTAGTAACATCCCGACGACCCTCAGGAACAGCTTCCTCCGGTCTTGCTCCACTGCCCATCTTCCCATGTTGCTGCATGTGGATCTTCTTTAGTTGTTTGCTTAAAATGTATCTCGACCGGCGTACTTTCCATCTTGCAATCTCGTCCTCAAACCATTTTTGCTAAACCACCATGTGCTATCTTTCCCTTATTACATGGAATATGCTTATTTTTGTCGGCGTATGTGTCTTCAACTCATGTTATTGGGCAATAATTGTTTCCTTTCTACCTCCTTTTGCAAACAGGGCTATCCATTTTCACCTCGTTGCTATTGCGACCTTTTGGTGAACTGCACAAATCACTTTTTTCTTAAGAATGTTATGTGTAGTTCCGCCAAAATGTCACACAGGCAACGTTTTTACATTTCTGTGGGACTGTAGAAAGGGAGATTGGTTTTGCTATCCTCCTCATCCAACTCCGTGACTAATCTTCTCCAACAAGTAGTTAGTCCTAAAGAGAGATTGTAGAGGTGATCGGCTTCTATTTGTGTGTGTTATGTTTTATCATCTAGTTCCACTATTATTGTAATCACACTGACTGGATATCTTTGCAAACAGGGATGGTCCGCTCGATTTTAGTGGAGCTGCACAAAATGATCGGATTGTTGTGTCCTCCATACACCTCTTTTTTGGCTACAGAGCTGGGTGAAACTAGCTGCCAAGCAATGAACACTGTGCCAAGGAAATGGAGCCATGCCTACGAACAACATCGATCAATTATATAGTTTTCTTTATTTGTACACCTTCTCACAACTTTGTCTTCAGTTGTGATGTGAATATTGGGGCTGATCTGCGAACCATTGAGATGCATAAGCAGCCATGGTAGTTTCATTTGTATTTGATGGAATGTTGTAACGAGATAATCTTGAGGCAAGAGATATGAATCCTAAGTTGAAACCTTTTTTCCTGCGGGAACCAAAGTTGAAACCTTCATAGCATCATAGTACAATTTCATTAAAATTACGCGTACATATAAACAAATCTTGAAGGGTTGAGAGCAATGTCAGAAACAATTCAACTTCGTTTCGCCGGCATGTGGGACATCCTTCATCTGGCTCCACCTGCCATGCAGAAATATTGAGTGCACAACTGCAGGGAAAGATTCACCCCGGCACTGCGCCACAGTAGTAATGACTAGTGAGCAGTCAAATCACAGAGCCCCAACTTCGCCATAGTAAGTTGCTCGGACGAAGCAACCATTATTTCTCTGTTCCTCGAATCCGCTTGTACTCCCATATTCCCAGAGTAATAAGTTGCTCAGGTGAAGCAACCATCACTTCACCTTTCCCACAAAGTAAGTACTAGTACCTCCTTTTTTACTCTAGAAATAACCACACGCGAATATTGGCGGCAGCAGCACAACAACTGAATCAAAAATCAAAACCAACCAATGAACTACTACTAATGGTGAGCGTTTGCTAGTACGTATCATGTACTCCATCTGTCCATGTATATAGGGCTTAATGCATTTTCCGAGACTAACTTTGGCCCTGTTTGGATCCATGGGTTAGAGTTAGTTTGAGCTAGTTGGGGCTCAAATAGCCCTAAAGTATCCAAACATGAGGGTTAAATTATAGCAAGTTACACTTGTTCGGTTCAACTGCCTCCCTAGGTGTTTGGAGAGGAATTGGCCAGCGCGAGGCAGTTCTATAGGTGGGCAGCTTGTAAGCAAAAGTTTGTCCTCGTGCTACAAGCCACTGCACACGCCTTGGCGAGGGAGAAGGCGTAGTAAGCAAGCTTCTTGTCGTTCTGTGAGTTGACGGGACACATCAAAGTTATTTAGTGCGTACTCTCTCCAAAAAAGGGCTGACCATGTCACGGCTACCATCCCGTGCTCCGTCGTTGAGTACGTGCACTATTCACGTGCCATTGAGGAGAAAAAATTTTGCGTAGTAGGTGCCATCGAAGTGCATGACTCACTTACGCACTGCTTATCTGATTATCTCCATTTTCTTGCATGATACGTGCACCTTGACGCTAGATATCTCACATGTTGGCAAAAGGATGAACAAAGCTCACGTCAAAAAAAGAGTGGAAGAACATAGATTCCCGACGATCAAGAAGGAGCAAGGAACCTCGTGGTGGAGCGTTTGCACTCATAATATTTTATATTATTCAGCGATATAAAATCAACCAATCATCTCCAAAGTGGACTGGAAGAGTACGAAACATGACAGCCCAGTGTAGTTACATCATACTACATGGCTAACCCACGCTATCACCATATTTCTTGGCTTCCGTGCGACACCTAGCTCTAGTAATCCAGTAGCACGTATTGCTTCTCGCTCCTCGTCTCTCTAAAAGTGTGGCGGGCTGGCTTTTTTGCCGTCTATTGAGGTCGGTTAACTCATCACATGTTAGCGACATGCCAAGAGCATTCTAAGAAAATATTGTACTCTATTGTTATGCCAAGAAGAGGAAGCACTTTGACCGACAGACCAAACGAGACAAGTGAGCCGTGCCGTGAGTGGGTCCAGTTTCTCGTTTTGAACTCGTTTGGAACACTTGGTTTTGACTATTGATAAGATTTTATATATGGCCTAATGTATTCTTCGAGGATGACTTTGACTATTGATAAGATTTTATATAATTTGAAAATTATATCATTTGAAGATCCTTTCACGTTCTGTT
>NW_025243543.1:0-2904 GCF_018294505.1 Triticum aestivum
TGCAGCAGAATCCGAGTCAAACTACAAGTCCAAAGGTGTTACATCACCTCCACTTGGGCCCATGAGCCTTGTACGACCTAGGGTTAGTTTTAGGCTGCCTTGGGACGTCCTCCCACCTCCTTGGCCGCCACCCCTTGCTCCTATATAAGTAGATCCATCTAGTAGCTTTTTCCTTGGGATTTGTTTAGTTAAAAGTTAGCCATTGCAACTTCGTGTACTTCGTTTGTGTCCAACGACCAGACCAAGACCGCTTACGGATCCCCACCTTTATCAATACTTCATATATACTCGCAATATTCGGATTGCTTTTATCATATTCTTGCTTGTTCTTCGATTGCTTGCAGGAATAGACCTTCGTGGTCAGGTTGATTGTGCTCCGGCGTGGTCAATAACCTCTCGGAGTTGGTTTAGCGATTGCTAAGGCACAACGTCGTGCACGTTTGTAGTCGGATCGTCAAAGTCATCTTGATGAGGACATCAATACAATTGTTACACCCACAGCCCCTGCTGCTATACATACTGGACCAATTACTAGAGCTCGTGCACGCCAACTAAATTACCAGGTACTTTCGTTTCTTGGTAATGATTCTAATGTTCATGAGAATATGATGCTGCCTAAATTGGATACATTTGTTTTGCTTATAAATGAAGGGCCTAGCTTGGAGAAGGATGAACATTGGAGCAAGAACAAGCATGGAGATGATGGCATGCACAAGGGAAACAAGAACGGAGTTACAAGTGATGATTTCAGGACTTTGAAGCCACCATAATGGGTGCATGAAGCCTTGGACGAAATATACAAGACGTCACTTCATAAATTTCGTCCCGAGGCTATTTTAGGTGCTGCGTCACCTTATTATCGGGCCAGGCCCATGTAATTTCGAAATACATAAGTATAGGCTATTTTTAGAGTCCGTATGTGTGGGGAAACAAGAGATAGGGTTGATTTCGGACCCCTCCACCAAGGGCCACGAAATTCTCCCCCTCTTCCTCCATATATACAGCCCTTAGGGCATCGTTTAGACTTTGGGTTTTGTTTAGATTAAAAGTTCGCCATAGCTGCAACTTCGCGTACTTCGTTTGTGTTCAACGACCAGACAAAGGCGTCACAGAACCCCACCTTGATCAATAAAGCTTTCATCTTATATTCGCAATATCCAGATTGCAATCTTAGTTTCTTACTTGTTCTTCGTTTGCTCGCAGGAAACAGACCCTCGTGGTCAGGTTGATCGTGCTCCGGCGTGGTCAATAACCTCTCGGAGTTGGTTTAGCGATTGCTAAGGTGCGACGTCCTCGCACGTTCGTAGTCGGATCGTCAAAGTCGACTTCCACCAAAGCGATATCCATCATCTCATCGAAAGATCGGGACCCTCGCCTCTATCAAGTGGTATCAGAGCTCCAGGTTGCTCGGTGAGATTTTACAGTTTTTCGTAGTTTAGATCGAGTCTGTTCTTCATACCTACAGTCCACGAAAAAGCCACAAAAAAATATTAGGGTTAGTTCATCATATCCGAACCAATCTGAGCCTTTGCATAATCTTTTTAGGGTTTTGCTTTGTTGAATTTGCGGTTGCATCGTCGTGTCTAGTTGTTGGTCTTAGAGTCTAGTCTTTTAGAGTTTCGAGTTCTGGTCATAAGTTGTCACGCCGCCGCCGCACCATCATCATCACCCCTGCCATCTACCACCACCGCTTATCCGCCACCGCTTCGAATCCGTATCCATATACCACCACAGCTGTCATATACCACCACCGCTGCCATCTACCACCATATATCCACCACCAATCCGAGTTCTTGTCATATTAGGTTTGTTTTCGAGATCCATCTAGATTCCGATTCGTGTTTCCTTGCCGGAGTAGGTTTCGGAAAAAAAAATTCCTTGCCGGAGTCGGGTAGCCACGCTCCGTTTAGGCCCAAAATTTTTCGAAAACGCATTTTTCGAAAAAATTTCTGGCTATCCTATTTTTAGGTGTTTCTGAGTGTTTTGAGACAGGTGCCATTATAGGAAGTTTTTTTGACCCGTTTCCAGTTTTTGGGTCCGGGCAGTGAAAAAAAAAATTGGTCAAAAAAAATTCGTGCCCATCCTGTCAGTTTGAGCTAAGAAGAGTTTTGAGACACTCGCCATTATAGTGATTTTTCGCAAAAAAAAAGCAGCGCAAAAAAAAAGAGCGCAAAAAAAAAGAGCGAATTTTTTTTTCCAGAGTGTGCTTTTCCCTTGTTTACGTGCCGCGCCGTGATTTTGTTAGTGTTCTAGGCTCGCGTCTCTAGCACAGTCTAGCCTAGGACCAGCACAGTACCGTCGTTGAGCGTTTATTCAACTTTGCATCTCTGAATTGATTATTGCTGACCCTTTTTGCTACCATATTATAAGCCTTCCCAGCTCCACATACATCTACGTCGTGCGTTTGACTCTCCCTGGTAATCGCTCTATCCAAGCTTTGAGAGTTTTTGACTACAACGGTTGCCGATCACCGCCTGCTGCTGGGTAAGAACTGGTAAGAATTTGATATTTGCTTGACGGATTTGTGACACCCACCACCACCACTTGTTCGTAGTCTGTAGGATCATATTCTTGTGTGTTTCTATTGCTGCTAACCATGCCAGGATCACAAGCCGACGAGATTGACTGGGAGAATTTATCGAACAAGGAGCTTCATGATAAGTTTCAGCAAATGATGACTGAACAGGTGCAAGATGTGCTGAACAATTTTGAAGAGGCCATGGAGAAGATCACTGGCTTTGAGAAGACGTTCGAAACAAAGCTCGATAACAAGTTTAATGAATTGCTCGCGCGTCTTCCACCACCACCACCCGCTGCAGCTAACGCACCTCTCCAACAACAACAACAACAACAACGACTACCTCCACGTCGCGAAGCAGACCTCCGCCGAGCAAGCCGTGTTCC
>NW_025243544.1:0-2903 GCF_018294505.1 Triticum aestivum
CGTGGACTCTGTTTGCCTATCGCTGGCGAAGGTTGGGCAGCGTATGGACTCTGGACTCCTTTTGCTTATGTGCCTCCAAAGATGTATGTGTGTACTCTGTTTGCATATCGCTTGGCGTTACCACGTTGAGGTCAACTAATCTTTTTTTTCTTTTTGCGAGAAGAGCTTAACTAATCTCTGCCGTTGATTTGTCATCACTCTATTATTTCAAATCTTCACCGTTCGTTTTCTATCGTTATAATAATACTCCCTCCGTCCCAAAATTCTTGTCTTCGATTTGTCTAAATACGGATGTATCGAGTCACGTTTTAATATTAGATACATCCATATCTACACAAATCTAAGACAAGAATTTTGGGACGGAGGGAGTATAATAGATTGGTAGATAGATGCCTCGGAGTTAGGTGACCACTTCTCTCCAAAATAGTGAAAGTGACCAATTTATATATATAATTTAAAGCAAATAGTGCAAGGCACTCGTGGGACTAGATTGTAGCATGGGATTTTAGGATACTAGGGGCTTTGTTCATGCATTTTTGCTTGAAGAAACATGTCTGCTACTTTGGGATGGTGCTCCAATGGTACACCGCCACCATTTTGAGGCCCTTGACAGAAAATTGAGAGATATACTTTCAATGAACGGCAGCAACAAATATACTCTCCCTTTTGATATTCTACAATAGAAGAAAACTTCTATGCTACATTGATTTGATCTCTCACACCAAAACAACAGTCGGACAAATCACAGCTAAACCGACGATGGGAAATTTCACAAGCACGGCAGGCCGCCGCGGCTTCGCACGGCTAGTATAGTTTAGACCGGCGATGGATATGTATTGCTATGATTCAAGTAAGTTGTGTTATTGTACAAGCAGTGTTTATGGATGAATATATAGTTCTACTCTTATGTTGATTATGGGATTTGTGGCCTTGCTATGGAAAAAAATCAGCACATATAGAAACCACTAATGAAAGTTTATTTCTTTCATTTTTTTCATCTCTAACACTTGTTCTCTATGTTGTGCATTCTCTTTATTCGGATACAACTCGTACAGACAAAATTCATGTTGCCATTCACCACAAGGAAAACTGCATACGCTGAGTGGTCGGTTGTATGTCGAGTGTTATTACATGGGGTGCTCAGCATAAAATCCAATTTGCCGAGCGAAAACTGGAAACACTCAGCATAATATTACCGACCTTCCTTCCTCTTCTTGCCGGTCAGCTCTTTCTCTCGCTCTACTGACAACATCACACGATGCACCACTCTGTCATAATGCACACACACTCTGTATCCCAGTACTTCGGCAAATCATTGCCCTGGATCCCACTTCTATATCTATATGTTCATGCGCACAACTTCCACCACTCCAGCCAATCTCAGTCATGTTTCCTGTCGTCTTCGGCACTCTCTTTACTTGTCTCGTGCCTCTTTCTGCTCAACCACGGTTGCATCATCGATCGACCACTTTGCCGAGGCATATCACTTTGCATCACTCCTACTTGCACACATTGTATAGTTGCCGAGTTTTTCTTATCTCCAAATACCATGCACTAGGACATCAATATGATCATAATGTTGCAGTATAGCTAGAAAGACAAAAGAAGAGCCAAAAACAACTTTCCGCTAATTGAGTTGTGCCAAGTTACCGAAAAAGCTCACGCCCCACTTTATATATAAAGCAAGTTGTGACACGTTCAAAACAAGATTTCCGCGACCAAGGCCAAGGTTAAATCAATCTCGCGTGAAGTTGAACAAGAAAATTAGCACTCATTTGGCTAACAACAAGGACCACAAACAACATTCCAATTTATATATAAAAGAGATATGTTAGCTGCTCGTATATTATCGCCAACGGAAAAATAAATCCTATGTACCAACCGGCACACAGTATTAGAACGACTCAGTTACAAGCAAAAAAAGGTTCTTATGTGCGAGTACCAATTGACTTAACAAGTTGTACAACTTGAACCCGTAAGAAATATTCTTCAACTTAATCATTTTACACGTTTAGGTACCACTAGCACCTAGTTGGCTAGCTACTAGGTACGTGTGTCCCAACTAGTACGACCTGACCTCTTCTCGGACAATGAAGATGGTAGAGTTATTAGGTAGGTTCGTGCCACGAGATCAAATGACGAAGTTCCTCCACATCAGCATAGGTAATCTCGATCAGAAGAAATAACAGGCCGCCCACGATGATATCTGACTACCTCAACGCGCGCACATGTGCTTCGAATTTGACCAGTGTAATTCGTTGAGATATATTTTCTCTATGAAACTTTCCAAGCTTAGTTATACCTCAGAGAAGCAATCGATCTTGTGCAGGCAGTATAAATACACAACGTACGCATGGTGGCAGTCTATCTCATCGTTACAGATACATCTTCCTTGATTAGTTTTGTAAGGCTTAATCAGCGATGGAGTACTCGCCGAAGCTAGCAGTAGTGGTGCTCTTAGCTCTCGCGTCCGCCATGGCGGTCACGGGCCAGAACTCGGAGCAGGACTTCGTGGACGCCCACAACGCGGCGCGCGCCGACGTGGGCCTTGGGGAGGTGACATGGGACGCTACGGTGGCAGCCTTTGCGCAGGACTACGCGGATCAGCGCCGCGGCGACTGCCAGCTGATCCATACTCCTGATGGCCGGCCGTACGGGGAGAACCTCTACGGAGGCGGCGGCGGCGGGACCGAGTGGACGGCGACGGACGCCGTGAATTCGTGGGTGTCGGAGAAGCAGTACTACGACCACGACAGCAACACCTGCTCGGCGCCGGAGGGTGAGTCGTGCGGGCACTACACGCAGGTGGTGTGGCGCGACTCGACGGCCATCGGTTGCGCCCGCGTCGTCTGCGACAGCGGCGACGGTGTGTTCATCATCTGCAGCTACAACCCGCCAGGCAA
>NW_025243545.1:0-2903 GCF_018294505.1 Triticum aestivum
GAAATCTCGAACAATTTTCAAAAATAATAAAAGTTTTTGAAAAAATGAGAAACTTTTTTCAAGTTCCAAATATTCCTAAAATTGCAACAAAATTTTGGAATTCTGAGCATTTTCTATAATCTGATTTTTTTTAATGTCTGAACGTTTTGAGAATTTTATATTTATGAAATAAATTATATAAGAAAAGTTAACTTGGAAGTGAAAAAATAGATTGGGGAAGAAGAACAAAAATAAAAATAAAACACAGAAACAAAGAAAAATGGGCACCCCATTATTGGTTCTCCTGTGCGAAGCTCTCACTATTTGTTGTCCTGTGCGGAAAATAGAATTTTCACAGCTGTGTTGGCAGAAAAACAAGTGGGCTGTCTTCGCTGGGCCTGAAAGCGCGGCCCGCATAGGAAATTCTGAGAAAGTCTTTTTTTTAGCAAACGAACGCATAAGAATTTAGTACCACCTCGGATAAAAAAAATCCTTTAGACGGTGAACAGATGAAAAAATTGGCGGACCACCTTGTTTTCTCTGTAGGTATAGATTATACCCAACATGGACGCAACCTCTCAATCCTTGAGCACTAACAAGTCCGCGGCATGCGGCTAGCTGTAGCCATTCGGGTCCTTCTCTCCCTCACGTTTGTGGTTGTAGATTGGTCGTACCTCCTGCAGCCGATGTCACCTCACCGCAACGATTGTAGAAAGGGTGATGTACGAAGGTTAATAATTTTGAAGACTGTGAAATATGTGAAATTTTGGAAATTTCCCATATTTCAAAATTGTGTTTGGATTTTGAGTTTTAAAAATTCGCTAAATTTCAATGAATTTTAACTGCTTTAATTTTTAGTTTGAATTTATCTTGAAATTTCAGGGTTGCAAATGTTTCAGACCCCACCGAAATATGCAAACTTCCATTGAATTTTTTAACCCGTGGTGGGAAAGCTCCCATTTCAACTTTGCTTCTTGTAAACTTCGGTATAAATAGCTCACTTGCGGGATCTCTTGGAATAATACCAGCCCCTTTCGGTTCATATTGAGACGGGACAAATTCTATTTTTATTCTATAAATTATTTCGCTTAGTACTATTATGTACAGAAGGGAGGAGCTGGATGAGATGAAAACATCATGTACGATTTTGGAACAGAGATTATTTTAATATAATGAACGACCGTAACGGATGTTGGCTCAATCCTATGAAAATTATGTGGAAGCTTAGTGACGGTCCCGGCACTGCCATTCTGCCCTTGCCACGTGCAACTGCCCGTAATTTTTCAGACATTGCAACTGCCCTTGGTGGCGATTGTGACGTGGTCCCCGTACATGGGAGGCTCAAATAAGAAGGCCTGGTCACTAGTCATGTTGTTGTGCTTCTCCCTGATGTCCCACGGCGAGAAGCTCATGGGATATGACGGCGTGCTCGTGCGGGTTGTCCAGGATGACCACACATGGTAGGATGTAGTAGAATGGGACGGGGTCCTAGTCAGTGGGGTCAAATACGAACGCTGGCAGCACGCGTTGAACGAAGCTTAACACCATGTAAAGAATCAAATCCCCATGACTGATCAATTAGTGCCACATAGGCAAAAATGCGTATACTTACGTATCGTCAATGTATAGAAGAACTATATTAAGGAACTTAAGCAATGTAGAAGGGATTGTGTGCGTCGAAATACTCATTGATCATGTACTAGGCACATATATAGGTACAAGGGGTGTGACCGGTGTCTTGTCTCCCAAGATACACGTAAATACAGAGGGAGAGAGACACTACATGTGCGGCATACAAAACCCAGACCTACATACGTATAAACATGTTCAACACCCCCCGCAGTCGAAGCGTCGCCGGTGACGAAAAGACTGCACCGACCTCGAAAGTCGAGGTAGGTAGTCCCTTCGTCATAACATCGGCGAACTGTTGATTGGTGGGCACATGCAAAACTCCAACACGACCAAGTGCGACATGCTCCCGAACGAAGTGGATGTTGAGCTCAATATGCTTCGTCCGGCGATGATGGACATGGTTGGCAGCGAGGTAGACCGCGGAGACGTTGTCACAGTAGACAAGCGTGGCCTTGGGAACCTCACATAGCAGCTCCTGAAGGAGTTGTCGTAGCCAGGAGCACTCCACGGCGGTGTTGGCCACAGCCCTGTACTCGGCCTCGGCGCTCGATCTTGAGACCATGGGTTGTCGTTTAGACGACCATGAAATTAGAGAGGGCCAGAGGTAGACGCAGTAGCCGGAAGTGGAGCGCCGAGTGTCGGGACACTCTGCCCAGTCGGCATCAGAGTAGGCGACGTGCTGGTGTCGGGGGATGCCGTCAGGGTGAGACCCATGGGATACGTTTCACCAGAGCCCAGTGAGTGTCACGGGGAGCATGCATGTGGAGGCACACCTGCTGGACAACATACTGAAGATCCGGCCATGTTAGCGTGAGGTACTGAAGAGCACCGACGATGGAGCGGTAGAAGGGAGCGTCAGACGTGGGAGAACCCTCGACAGCGGACACCTTAGCCTTCGTGTCGATAGGCGTGGAGGAAGGCTTTGCAGTTAAGCATGCCGGCTCGCTCCAGAAGCTCGTAGGCGTACTTTTGCTGATGCAGAAAGAAGCCATGAGCACGGCGAACGACCTCGATGCCGATGAAGTAATGGAGAGCCCCCAAGTCCTTGAGGGTGAACTCGGTGCCAAGGCGAGCGGTGATCTGCTGAAGGAGCACTGGCGAGGACGCAGTCAGGATGATGTCGTCGACGTACAGGAGAAGGCAGGCAGTAGCGGCGCCCTGGTGATAAACGAACAGGGAGGAATCAGACCTTGTGGACCGGAACCCCTGCTGCTGAAGGAAGGCCGTGATCCACTGGTACCTGGCCCGAGGTGCCTGCTTCAACCCGTAAAGAGAACGGGAGAGCAAGCACA
>NW_025243546.1:0-2903 GCF_018294505.1 Triticum aestivum
AGTAACTTGATCCGAAGTACCTTGATCATCATCATTGTTTTCCTCTTCAGTTGGTGTGGGCATCACATGAACGGTTTCCTGCGCTGCGCCACTTTCCCGCTCAAGAGGTAGTACTTCATCGAGTTCTACTTTCCTCCCACTTACTTCTTTCGAGAGAAACTCTTTTTCCAGAAAGCATCCGTTCTTGGCAACAAAGATCTTGCCTTCGGATCTTAAGTAGAAGGTATACCCGACAGTTTCCTTAGGGTATCCTATGAATACGCATTTTTCCGACTTGGGTTCGAGATTTTCAGGTTGAAGTTTCTTGACATAAGCATCGCATCCCCAAACTTTTAGAAACGACAGCTTAGGTTTCTTTCCAAACCATAATTCATACGGTGTCGTCTCAACGGATTTAGACGGTGCCCTATTTAAAGTGAATGTAGCTGTCTCTAGAGCGTATCCCCAAAATGATAGCGGTAAATCAGTAAGAGACATCATAGACCGCACCATATCCAATAGAGTGCGATTACGACGTTCGGACACACCGTTTCGCTGAGGTGTTTCAGGCGGCGTGAGTTGTGAAACGATTCCACATTTCCTTAAGTGTGTACCAAATTCGTGACTTAAGTATTCTCCTCCACGATCTGATCGTAAGAATTTTATCTTTCGGTCACGTTGATTCTCTACCTCATTCTGAAATTCCTTGAACTTTTCAAAGGTGTCAGACTTGTGTTTCATTAAGTAGACATACCCATATCTACTCAAGTCATCAGTGAGAGTGAGAACATAACGATATCCTCCGCGAGCCTCAACGCTCATTGGACCGCACACATCGGTATGTATGATTTCCAACAAGTTGGTTGCTCGCTCCATTGTTCCGGAGAACGGAGTCTTAGTCATTTTGCCCAAGAGGCATGGTTCGCATGTGTCAAACGATTCATAATCAAGAGACTCTAAAAGTCCATCGGCATGGAGCTTCTTCATGCGCTTGACACCAATGTGACCAAGGCGGCAGTGCCACAAGTATGTGGGACTATCATTATCAACTTTAAATCTTTTGGCATCTACACTATGAACATGTGTAATATTAACCTCGAGATTCATTAAGAATAAACCATTGACCATCGGAGCATGACCATAAAACATATCTCTCATATAAATCGAACAACCATTATTCTCTGACTTAAATGAGTAGCCATCTCGTATTAAACGAGATCCAGATACAATGTTCATGCTCAAACTTGGCACTAAATAACAATTATTAAGGTTCAAAACTAATCCCGTAGGTAAATGTAGAGGTAGCGTGCCGACGGCGATCACATCGACTCTGGAACCATTCCCGACGCGCATAGTCACCTCGTCCTTCGCCAGTCTCCGTTTATTCCGCAGCTCCTGCTGTGAGTTACAAATATGAGCAACGACACCGGTATCAAATACCCAGGAGTTACTACGAGTACTAGTGAGGTACACATCAATCACATGTATATCAAATATACCTTTGGTGTTGCCGGCCTTCTTATCCGCTAAGTATTTGGGGCAGTTCCGCTTCCAGTGACCCTTCCCCTTGCAATAAAAGCACTCAGTCTCAGGCTTAGGTCCATTCTTTGACTTCTTCCCGGTAACTGGCTTACCAGGCGCGGCAACCTCCTTGCCGTCCTTCTTGAAGTTCTTCTTACCCTTGCCCTTCTTGAACTTAGTGGTCTTATTGACCATCAACACTTGATGTTCTTTCTTGATTTCAGCCTCTGCTGACTTCAGCATCGAGAACACTTCAGGAATGGTCTTTTCCATCCCCTGCATGTTGTAGTTCATCACAAAGCTCTTGTAGCTTGGTGGGAGCGACTGGAGGATTCTGTCAATGACCGCCTCATCTGGGAGGTTAATGTTCAGCTGGGTCATACGGTTGTGCAACCCAGACATCTTCAGGATGTGCTCACTGAAAGAACTGTTTTCCTCCATCTTACAACTATAGAACTTGTCGGAGACATAATATCTCTCGACCCGGGCATGAGCTTGAAAAACTAGTTTCAGCTCTTCGAACATCTCATATGCTCCGTGGTGCTCAAAACGCTTTTGGAGCCCCGGTTCTAAGCTGTAAAGCATGCCGCATTGAACGAGGGAGTAATCATCAGCACGAGACTGCCAAGCATTCATAATGTCTTGGTTCTCTGGGACGGGAGCGTCACCTAGCGGTCCTTCTAGGACATATTGTTTCCTGGCAGTTATGAGGATGATCCTCAGGTTCCGGACCCAGTCCGTATAGTTGCTGCCATCATCTTTCAGCTTGGTTTTCTCTAGGAACACGTTGAAGTTCATGTTGACATTAGCGTTGGCCATTGATCTACAAGACATATTTGCAAAGGTTTTAGACTAAGTTCATGATAATAAAGTTCTAATCAAATTATGAACTCCCACTTAGATTAGACATCCCTCTAGTCATCTAAGTGTTTACACGATCCGAGTCGACTAGCCCGTGTCCGATCATCACGTGAGACGGACTAGTCATCGTCGGTGAACATTCTCATGTTGATCGTATCTTCCATACGATTCGTGTTCGACCTTTCGGTCTCCGTGTTCCGAGGCCATGTCTGCACATGCTAGGCTCGTCAAGTTAACCCTAAGTGTTTTTGCTGTGTAAAACTGTCTTACACCCGTTGTATGTGAACGTAAGAATCCATCACACCCGATCATCACGTGGTGCTTAGAAGCGATGAACTGTAGCAACGGTGCACAGTTAGGGGAGAACACTTCTTGAAATTTTATAAGGGATCATCTTATTTACTACCGTCGTCCTAAGTAAACAAGATGCATAATACATAATAAACATCACATGCAATTATATAGTTGTGACATGATATGGCCAATATCATATAGCTCCATTGATCTTCATCTTCGGGGCTCCATGATCATCTTGTCACCGG
>NW_025243547.1:0-2903 GCF_018294505.1 Triticum aestivum
ATAGTTACAGGAACATGTATAAGTCATGAAGAAAGCAATAGCAATATACTAAACGATCAAGTGCTAGGCTAACGGAATGGGTCATGTCAATCACATCATTCTCCTAATGATGTGATCCCATTAATCAAATGACAACACATGTCTATGGTTAGGAAACATAACCATCTTTGATTAGCGAGCTAGTCTAGTAGAGGCATACTAGTGACTATATGTTTGTCTATGTATTCATACATGTATCATGTTTCCGATTAATACAATTCTAGCATGAATAATAAACATTTATCATGATATGAGGAAATAAATAATAACTTTATTATTGCCTCTAGGGCATATTTCCTTCAGTCTCCCACTTGCACTAGAGTCAATAATCTAGATTACATAGTAATGATTCTAACACCCATGGAGTCTTGGTGCTGATCATGTTTTGCTCGTGAGAGTGGCTTAGTCAACGGGTCTGCAACATTCAGATCCGTATGTATCTTGCAAATCTCTATGTATCCCACTTGGACTTGGTCCCGAATGGAATTGAAGCGTCTCTTGATGTGCTTGGTCCTCTTGTGAAATCTGGATTCCTTTGCCAAGGCAATTGCACCAGTATTGTCACAGAAGATTTTCATTGGTCCCGATGCACTAGGTATGACACCTAGATCGGAAATGAACTCCTTCATCCAGACTCCTTCATTTGCTGCTTCCGAAGCAGCTATGTACTCCGCTTCACATGTAGATCCCGCCACGACGCTTTGTTTAGAACTGCACCAACTTACAGCTCCACCGTTTAATAAAAACACGTATCCGATTTGCGATTTAGAATCGTCCGGATCAGTGTCAAAGCTTGCATCGACGTAACCATTTATGACTAGCTCTTTGTCACCTCCATATACGAGAAACATATCCTTAGTCCTTTTTAGGTATTTCAGGATGTTCTTGACCGCTGTCCAGTGATCCACTCCTGGATTACTTTGGTACCTTCCTGTCAAGCTTATTGCTAAGCATACGTCAGGTCTGGTACACAGCATTGCATACATGATAGAGCCTATGGCTGAAGCATAGGGAACATCTTTCATTTTCTCTCTATCTTCTGATGTGGTCGGGCATTGAGTTTGACTCAACTTCACACCTTGTAGTACGGGCAAGAACCCTTTCTTTGCCTGATCCATTTTGAACTTTTTCAAAATTTTATCAAGGTATGTGCTTTGTGAAAGTCCTATTAAGCGTCTTGATCTATCTCTATAGATCTTGATGCCCAATATATAAGCAGCTTCACCGAGGTCTTCCATTGAAAAACTTTTATTCAAGTATTCCTTTATGCTATCCAGAAATTCTATATCATTTCCAAATAATAATATGTCATCTACATATAATATCAGAAATGCTACAGAGCTCCCACTCACTTTCTTGTAAATACAGGCTTCTCCAAAAGTCTGTATAAAACCATATGCTTTGATCACACTATCAAAGCGTTTATTCCAACTCCGAGATGCTTGCACCAGTCCATAAATAGAACGCTGGAGCTTGCACACTTTGTTAGCACCTTTTGGATCTACAAAACCTTCTGGCTGCATCATATACAACTCTTCTTCCAGAAATCCATTCAAGAATGCAGTTTTGACATCCATTTGCCAAATTTCATAATTATGAAATGCAGCAATAGCTAACATGATTCGGACAGACTTAAGCATCGCTACGGGTGAGAAAGTCTCATCATAGTCAACCCCTTGAACTTGTCAAAAACCTTTCACAACAAGTCGAGCTTTATAGACAGTTATATTTCCATCAGCGTCAGTCTTCTTCTTAAAAATCCATTTATTCTCAATGGCTTGCCGATCATCGGGCAAGTCAACCAAAGTCCATACTTTGTTTTCATACATGGATCCCATCTCAGATTTCATGGCCTCTAGCCATTTTGCGGAATCTGGGCTCATCATCGCTTCCTCATAGTTCGTAGGTTCATCATGGTCAAGCAACATGACTTCCAGAATTGGATTACCGTACCACTCTGGTGCGGATCTTATTCTGGTAGACCTACGAGGTTCAGTAGAAACTTGATCTGAAGTTTCATGATCAATATCATTAGCTTCCTCACTAATTGGAATAGTTGTCACAGGAACCGGTTCTTGTGATGAACTACTTTCCAATAAGGGAGTAGATACAGTTATCTCATCTACTTTCCTCCCACTCACTTCTTTCGAGAGAAACTCCTTCTCTAGAAAGGATCCGATTTTAGCAACGAAAATCTTGCCCTCAGATCTGTGATAGAAGGTGTACCCAATAGTCTCTTTTGGGTATCCTATGAAGACACATTTCTCCGATTTGGGTTCGAGCTTATCTGGTTGAAGTTTCTTCACATAAGCATCGCAGCCCCAAACTTTAAGAAACGATAACTTTGGTTTCTTGCCAAACCATAGTTCATAAGGTGTCGTCTTAACGGATTTGTATGGTGCCCTATTTAACGTGAATGCGGCCGTCTCTAAAGCATAACCCCAAAACGATAGCGGTAAATCAGTAAGAGACATCATAGATCACACCATATCTAGTAAAGTACGATTACGACGTTCGGACACACCATTTCGTTGTGGTGTTCCAGGTGGCGTGAGTTGCGAAACTATTCCGTGTTGTTTCAAGTGTAGACCAAACTCGTAACTCAAATATTCTCCTCCACGATCAGATCGTAGAAATTTTATTTTCCTGTTACGATGATTTTCTACTTCACTCTGAAATTCTTTGAACTTTTCAAATGTTTCAGACTTGTGTTTCATCAAGTAGATATACCCATATCTGCTCAAATCATCTGTGAAGGTGAGAAAATAACGATATCCGCCGCGAGCCTCAACATTCATTGGACCACAAACATCAGTATGTATGATTTCCAACAAGTCAGTTGCTCGCTCCATAGTTCCGGAGAA
>NW_025243548.1:0-2903 GCF_018294505.1 Triticum aestivum
CCCCCCCTCCGCGAATCCTATTCCAACTAGGAAAGGGGGGGAGTCCTACTCCCGGAGGGAGTAGTGTTGGAAATATGCCCTAGAGGCAATAATAAATTGGTTATTATTATATTTCCTTGTTCATGATAATCGTTTATTATCCATGCTATAATTGTATTGATAGGAAACTCAGATACATGTGTGGATACATAGACAACACCATGTCCCTAGTAAGCCTCTAGTTGACTAGCTCATTGATCAATAGATGGTTACGGTTTCCTAACCATGGACATTGGATGTCGTTGATAACGGGATCACATCATTAGGAGAATGATGTGATGGACAAGACCCAGTCCTAAGCCTAGCACAAAGATCGTGTAGTTCGTATGCTAAAGCTTTTCTAATGTCAAGTATCATTTCCTTAGACCATGAGATTGTGCAACTCCCGGATACCGTAGGAATGCTTTGGGTGTATCAAACGTCACAACGTAACTGGGTGACTATAAAGGTGCACTACAGGTATCTCCAAAAGTGTCTGTTGGGTTGGCACGAATCGAGACTGGGATTTGCCCACTCGGTAGGACATCATCATATGCGCAATGTGACCAAGGAGTTGATCACGGGATGATGTGTTACAGAATGAGTAAAGAGACTTGCCGGTAACGAGATTGAACAAGGTATGGGGATACCGACGATCGAATCTCGGGCAAGTACAATACCGCTAGACAAAGGGAATTGAATACGGGATTGATTAAGTCCTTGACATCGCGGTTCATCCGATGAGATCATCGTGGAACATGTGGGAGCCAACATGGGTATCCAGATCCCGCTGTTGGTTATTGACCGGAGAGTCATCTCGGTCATGTCTGCATGTCTCCCGAACCCGTAGGGTCTACACACTTAAGGTCCGGTGACGCTAGGGTTATAGAGATATTAGTATGCGGTAACCCGAAAGTTGTTCGGAGTCCCGGATGAGATCCCTGACGCCACGAGGAGTTCCGGAATGGTCCGGAGGTAAAGAATTATATATAGGAAGTGCTATTTCGGCCATCGGGACAAGTTTCGGGGTCATCGATATTGTACCGGGACCACCGGAAGGGTCCCGGGGGTCCACCGGGTGGGGCCACCTGCCCCGGGGGGCCACATGGGCTGTAGGGGGTGTGCCTTGGCCTATATGGGCCAAGGGCACCAGCCCCAAGAGGCCCATGCGCCAAGAGAGAGAAAAAAGGGGAGAGTCCTAAAAGGGGAAGGCACCTCCGAGGTGCCTTGGGGAGGATGGACTCCTCCCCCCCTTGGCCGCACCCTTCCTTGGAGGAAGGGGCAAGGGATGCGCCTCCCCCCTCTCCCTTGGCCCTATATATAGTGGGGAAAAGGAGGAGCAACCATACCTAAGGCCTGGTGCCTCCCTCTCCCTCCCGTGACACATCTTCCTCCTCCCGCAGTGCTTAGCGAAGCCCTGTTGGAATCCCGCTACTTCCACCACGCCGTCGTGCTGCTGGATCTCCATCAACCTCTCCCTCCTCCTTGCTGGATCAAGGCATGGGAGACGTCTCCGTTCTGTACGTGTGTTGAACGCGGAGGTGCCGTCCGTTCGGCGCTAGGATCATCGGTGATTTGAATCACGACGAGTACGACTCCATCAACCCCGTTCTCTTGAATGCTTCCGCTTAGCGATCTACAAGGGTATGTAGATGCACTCTCCTTCCCCTCGTTGCTAGTCTCTCCATAGATAGATCTTGGTGACACGTAGGAAAATTTTGAATTTATGCTACGTTCCCCAACAGTGGCATCATGAGCTAGGTCTATTGCGTAGATTCTATGCACGAGTAGAACACAAAATAGTTGTGGGCGTTGATTTTGTTCAATATGCTTGCCGTTACTAGTCTTATCTTGATTCGGCGGCATCGTGGGATGAAGCGGCCCGGACCAACCTTACACGTACTCTTACGTGAGACCGGTTCCACCGACAAACATGCACTAGTTGCATAAGGTGGCTAGCGGGTGTCTGTCTCTCCCACTTTAGTCGGATCAGATTCGATGAAAAGGGTCCTTATGAAGGGTAAATAGCAATTGGCATATCACGTTGTGGTTTTGCGTAGGTAAGAAACGTTCTTGCTAGAAACCCACAGCAGCCACGTAAAACATGCAAACAACAATTAGAGGACGTCTAACTTGTTTTGCAGGGTATGCTATGTGATGTGATATCGCCCAAAGGATGTGATGAATAATATATGTGATGTATAAGATTGATCATGCTCTTGTAATAGATGATCATGGAGCCCCAAGATGGAGATCAAAGGAGCTATATGATATTGGCCATATCATGTCACTATTATTTGATTGCATGTGATGTTTATCATGTTTATACATCTTATTTGCTTAGAACGACGGTAGTAAATAAGATGATCCCTCATTAAAATTTCAAGAAGTGTTCTCCCCTAATTGTGCACCGTTGCTACAGTTCGTCATTTCGAAGCACCACGTGTTAATCGGGTGTGATAGATCCTTATGTTCACATACAATGGGTGTAAGACAGTTTTACACAGCAAAAAACACTTAGGGTTAACTTGACGAGCCTAGCATGTACAAACATGGCCTCGGAACACAGAAGACCGAAAGGTCGAGCATGAGTCGTATAGAAGATGCGATCAACATGATGATGTTCACCGACGTTGTCTAGTCCGTCTCACGCACAGATCGGACACGGCCTAGTTCACTCGGATCATGTAATCACTTAGATGACTAGAGGGATGTCTATCTAAGTGGGAGTTCATAAGATGAACTTAATTATTCTGAATATAGTCAAAAGGATTTTTGCAAATTATGTCGTAGCTCGCGCTTTAGTTCTACTGTTTAGATATGTTCCTAGAGAAAAATTAGTTGAAAGTTGAAAGTAGCAATTATGCGGACTAGGTCCGTAGACT
>NW_025243549.1:0-2903 GCF_018294505.1 Triticum aestivum
GACAAAATGGTCGTCATACTATGACACTGCTGGGCGAAAGGAGAAAAAGACCAGCTCGGAAAGCCAGGCGCGCGAGGTTCAAGAACTCAGGGCACAGGTGGCGCGGATTCCAGAGATTGTCCAAGAGCAAGTGCAACAACAACTCGGAGCGACGATCACCGCCATTGTGCCTACCTTGATCCAGGGGATTAGTGCGTGGATTGCGGGCGGCCAACAGGGGCCGCCCCCGATTCCTAGCTTCACGGCCAGCAACTCGCAGAACGCGATGGCGGGGCCATTGGTGTCTCCGGCGGAGGCGGCATTGGTGTCTCCGACGCCGGCACGGGAGCTTAATGCACCCGGGTGTACGCCGGCCGGCACCTCTGCAGCAAGCGGCCCCTCCGTCAACTGCACGCCCGCCGTTGGCGGTGCCTCGACATTAGCCGAGCTCGACGCCATCATCACGGTAACTAATTAAGCCTCTCTCGGCCAAGGACTTCATGTCCTTGCCTTTGACTGGGCATCCCTAACACCCTACATGTTTTCGCAGGGCGCCGCCGACGTTTCGTGCACTCTCCTGCACTTCGTGAACAATGAGTTGGTCGATGTCGCCAAGGGCAAAATCGTTCAACCGGGCAACCCCTTGTTCCACGGTACCCAGATGCCACCCAACTTGTTTAGGGTTCAACTGGTTCGGGTGCTGCCAGGCTGCGACGAGGTGTTACCTCCGATTCGACCCATCGGGGCCGACGATGATGACGTGATGAACCTCAGCGCCTGCCTGAGCTGGCCCCTGCTTTGGCCGAAGAGCCAGATTCGTTTGGGGGCGGGGGACACCACCCCAAAGACAACACCGCCAGTCGTGCCGGCGCCAAGTCGGCCCCATGGCAAGACCGTCGCAACGGTGCCGGACATCCCTATGCCACTGGATCCAAACATGCATATGGCACAGGATCAGAACAACGACGACGACGATACATTTGCCAACGTCGATCAGTACTTTGCCGATCATGGGGACGGTGGCGACTTCATGGGGCCTCCTTCTCAAGAACCCAACCCAACAAAAGACGTGTGCGATCTAGCTGGTACCGCGGAGAAGCCAAGTTGCAACAGGCGTCGTCTGCAGTTCAGCTCTCACGAGACGCCTCCAGCTGCCGACTTCACCGAGCCTCAGATAGGCGAGGTGCGAAATATGATCAGCCCCAACACACTCAAGAAGGCGGTCTGTGAGCAGAACTCGGTCCCATTACAGGAGAAGAAGAAGGCACGCAAAAGAAAGACTAACAAGGGTGCGGGCCAGCCGGCACCGAGTACGATCCGTGCTCAGGACGGGCCACCTTCAACTGCGGATATCTCGAGGAGGGTGCATGTGGCGGGTAGGCCGATGCTACCGAGAAATATGCTCGATGCTGCAACCGGTGCTATGCGGAGTCTGCATGACAGTGTTCTTTCTTTGGAGAAGCGGCGTCTCCGAGAGAAGGATGTGGCATACCCGGTTTTCGCGGCCAAGGTGCCAGAGGGCAAGGGCTTTGTGGATAACTCCATCGGGGGTACGATCGTCCTGCGGTTTGATGACATCCACGCTATGTTGAACCTTCATCCGCTGCACTACACCTTCGTTCGGCTATTTTCGCTGAGTATGGAGATGCGGATCATTCGCGACAAGACCCCGGACATCGTGATAGTCGACCCCTTCTACATGCGTGCCAAGATCTTGGGCAGCGCTGGGGACCGGCAAGTCGCGAGTTCTTACCTCGAAGGCGTCATTCTGGCAAACCAAGATAAGGATAACTTCCTCGTGCCTTACTTTCCCGAGTAAGTCCTCCCCTCAACCGCCCCGTAACATATGAATTCTTAGATTTCGATCGTTTTTCTTTTAACATTCCGTGTTTTCTGCAGTGACACACATTGCACGGTCATCCTCCTAAGCCCCAAATATTCCATGGCCACGTATTTCGACCCGGACCGTCAGCCGAACGTTAGACTACACAAATGTCAAGAAGGTTCTTGATGATGTTCTCCCCGGCTACGTCAAATCTGGAGGCACCTTCACCAGGCCTATTCGTAAGTACGGCAAGCACGTGTTCTCCCACAATACGACGTTCTGCTGCGTCAAGCAGCCGCCTGGCGGTCAGAAGGGTGCCTACTACGCCATCCATCACATGCGGGCGATCGTACGGAACCATCATCAACTTCTGCTACCGAGTAGACTCAAAGATTGGGCCGCGAGCGTGTCGGCAATCCAGGACGCGGACATCAGACAAGAATTCTTTCGCATCCAGTCGGAGTTTGCGGAAATCATCCATCAAGATGTCCTTCGTACCTCGGGGCAGTTCTACCTCAGAAATCAACCGTCCAACAGTGACATCGACACAATCCTACAAATGCAGGCTGACAACGCCCGTTGTTTCATGACTCCCACTATAGACGGCGGCTTCATCCACGCTCCGGTCCCTTGAGTCGAGTCGAAAGCAGTGATGCTGTGTCTAGTTCTGAAACATCGATTGGCTCATGTTGTAATTAAACTTTAATGAACTTGTAGTATGTCTCTTTGGTTTCGAGAGTCCTTCAACTTAGATGTAATCGATGCTATTAATGTCTTGCTTTTCTCTTCCGATCGTTCTGTTGCATACTTATATATTGCTTATGTATTGTCTGTGAATTGGTACTAACGTTTCGTTTGGCTACTGCATAGCAATGCCGTGGTATGTCGTGTACAAGGGTAAGGTTCCCGGAGTCTACGACGACTGGGAGGAGTGTCGGAGACAGGTTCACCGATTCAGCGGTAACAGTTACAAAGGGTACGCCACTAGGGCCGAGGCCGAATCTAGATACGCCCGCTATCTAGCGGGAGAGGGGAGGGAGCGTTGGAGGAACCGGATGAAGACGAGTTTCATCGTGATGATGCTCATCGTGATGACCGC
>NW_025243550.1:0-2903 GCF_018294505.1 Triticum aestivum
TGATGTACGTGCGTGCAGTGTGTGTGTGCAGTGTGCACGTGCAATGCGTGTGTGCGCCGAGTGTGTGGCCGCGCCCACCTCCGGCCTCGCCCGCCTTCGGCCGGCCTCGTCGCGCCGCCTGCCGCTCCCTCGTGCTGCTCTGCCCGCTGCACTCGACTGCTGCTCCCCTGCTACAGTAACGTTCAGTTACTGTAGCAGTAGTCAGCTTTGTGACTTTTACACTAACTAGCCCTCTTCACAGCCCTTAAACAACAGCTAAACAAAAGTTAATATGAATAAAATTCATATGGGCATGTAGTACACTTGGCAGGGTTCAATCCTTTCCATTGCACCAAATTCAAAAGCCGCCTAGATTAATTTCTATAAAAATGACAAAAGTCTATGTTCTGTTAGCTGAAAGAACTGAAAAACAGATTCTGGAGTTGACATCCAGTAGCACTTTTCAAACGAAGTTTTGGAATGGCAAATGGGCACTAACATAGATGAACTTGAAACTGTCATGTAGATCATAGAAAGATGATAAAAATTGGTAAAAGGCACTAAGCCATAGGATGAACAAAACAATAGTTATAGCCTTTTGAAAACAACCAAGTGAGGTTTAAAACTGAGGACTTAGTAGAATTTCAGCAATTCCAGAAAATGCTTTGAACTTCGATAAATCATAGAAAATAATCCGTAACTCGGATGGAAAAACTTGATACATGAAAGTTGCTCAGAACGATGAGACGAACCCGGATACACAGCCCGTTCATACGCGACGCCTCCCTAACATAGCGAAAATGCAATTTCCCCCCTTCGATTCATCTGTCCGAAAACGCGAAACACTGGGGATACTTTCCCGGATGTTTCCCCCCTTCGCCGGTATCACCTCCTACCGCGTTAGGTCTCACCCGACACATCTTATTGCCATGTTATTCTTTGTGGTGCTATGTTTGCTTTATATTTACTATTTCTTCCCCCTCTTCTCTCCGGTAGACCCCGACACCGATGCCGCCCCTGTGATCGACTACATCGACGACACTTCTTCCTTTACAGCAGAGCTTCCAGGCAAGCAAACCCTCCTTGAGCATTCCGATATCGCCCATTTCTTTCCCTCTCATGCTTGCCTTAGAACTGCTACTGCTTTCTGTATGATCCTACTCTGACGCATAGCCTGTTCTTGTTACCTGCTTTTATACCTTACCTGCTTATCCTAAACTGCTTAGTATAGGTTGGTTAGAGCTCCATCAGTGACCCCCACCTTGTCCCAGTTGCCTCGCTCTATGTTCGATGACTCGATCAACGTGATCGAAGTCTAGGCCCCGACACCGCACATCACCCCCCTAGTTGTACAACTCTGCAGAGTTACCATCGAGTGCCGAGGGTGGAACCTCTTAAATCACTCCTGATGAGATCTCTGTAGTGTAGCTATATGGTCGAGGTCATCGAGGGTGATTTCCTCCTTAACCACTTCCGTTATCGCTCTGTCGTGCAACCCCTCAAGTGTGAACCTCAAGGGTGGATCCTCTTACGTTCACCTTGATGATAACATCCAGTGGGATTCATCGGGGGTGATTCCTCGGGTTTTCCCCTTGGTGTTAGACACACAGTTACTATGGTTACTATGACTTTACACTGAGCCATGTTACTAAAGACGGGTCGACCTTGAGGGGTACCCGCACGAGCTTAATAGCGAGTGATGTGGAGTCGGGTTGACCTGGGAGGTGCCCGCGAGATACTTACGAGGCATGGCCGGGCATTCTTAGCCCTTGCCGCAAGTACTCGAGACGGGGTGACGGGGTCACATCGATTGTGAGTCTCTGCTCGTTACCACGCATTACTAATCCACTACGATTTGGATATTTGATCCGAGGGGCCTCTGGCCTGATAGCACTAACCATCAGTGGGCATAGTATGGGCATTCTGCGTTGTATACATCAGCCGAAGCTTAATAGACGCCAGCGACTGAGCGGCGCGCCGGGTTGGACTTTGTAAGCTCCTGCCTTGTTGAAGGAGGTAGCTAGGTCTGCTCACCGGCCGCGTTCGCAACGTGCAGGAGTTTCCGGGGAGATGGCCCATGACCCCTGGGGGCATAGGTTTAGTCCGGCGTGCTAACCTCTCTATTAAGCCTAGGTCGGGTTACGGCGTATTGTTTGGCCGAGGCCGGGCATGACCCAGGAAAGTGTGTCCGGCCGGAGTTAATCGAGCATGGTGGGTAAGTTGGTGCACCCCTGCAGGGAAGAAAACATCTATCGATAGCCTGTCCTACGGTAACGGACACTTGGAGTTGTATCCCGATCGATACAACTAGAACTAGATACCTGAGATGAGAAATGGACTGTGATGAGAAATGGAGATGAGAACTGGATAGTATGGCTTTGGGATTGCTTTCTCGTAGGGAGTCGAGAAAGGATCTCTGGCCGAGGTTGATAACACTTCTACTACTTTATATTATGTTGATCTATACTCTTCTACATGGTGCAAGATGCTTGAAGATTCTAGTCTTCGATAGGCTAGGCTTTCCCCTTCTCTTCTGGCATTCTGGAGTTTAGTCCACAGATACAGCCCATTTCCTTTGATACAGATGCATACTTAGTTTAGATCTGATGTAAGTCTTGCGAGTACTTTGGATGAGTACTCACGGCTGCTTTGCTACCTCTTTTTCCCCATAACCGATTGTTGCGACCATATGACGGATCCCAGGAGCTAGACGACACCACTGATGACTACTGCTACCCCGAGGGTGCCTACTACTATGTGACAGCCGCTGACGACTTGGAGTAGTTAGGAGGCTCCCAGGCAGGAGGCCTTGCCTTTTCGATCAATGTTGCTTTTGTGCTAGCCTTCTTAAGGCAAAACTTGTCTAACTTATGTCTATACACAGATATTGTTGCTTCCACTGACTCTTGTGTATTTGAGATTAT
>NW_025243551.1:0-2903 GCF_018294505.1 Triticum aestivum
TGATGTACGTGCGTGCAGTGTGTGTGTGCAGTGTGCACGTGCAATGCGTGTGTGCGCCGAGTGTGTGGCCGCGCCCACCTCCGGCCTCGCCCGCCTTCGGCCGGCCTCGTCGCGCCGCCTGCCGCTCCCTCGTGCTGCTCTGCCCGCTGCACTCGACTGCTGCTCCCCTGCTACAGTAACGTTCAGTTACTGTAGCAGTAGTCAGCTTTGTGACTTTTACACTAACTAGCCCTCTTCACAGCCCTTAAACAACAGCTAAACAAAAGTTAATATGAATAAAATTCATATGGGCATGTAGTACACTTGGCAGGGTTCAATCCTTTCCATTGCACCAAATTCAAAAGCCGCCTAGATTAATTTCTATAAAAATGACAAAAGTCTATGTTCTGTTAGCTGAAAGAACTGAAAAACAGATTCTGGAGTTGACATCCAGTAGCACTTTTCAAACGAAGTTTTGGAATGGAAAATGGGCACTAACATAGATGAACTTGAAACTGTCATGTAGATCATAGAAAGATGATAAAAATTGGTAAAAGGCACTAAGCCATAGGATGAACAAAACAATAGTTATAGCCTTTTGAAAACAACCAAGTGAGGTTTAAAACTGAGGACTTAGTAGAATTTCAGCAATTCCAGAAAATGCTTTGAACTTCGATAAATCATAGAAAATAATCCGTAACTCGGATGGAAAAACTTGATACATGAAAGTTGCTCAGAACGATGAGACGAACCCGGATACACAGCCCGTTCATACGCGACGCCTCCCTAACATAGCGAAAATGCAATTTCCCCCCTCCGATTCATCTGTCCGAAAACGCGAAACACTGGGGATACTTTCCCGGATGTTTCCCCCCTTCGCCGGTATCACCTCCTACCGCGTTAGGTCTCACCCGACACATCTTATTGCCATGTTATTCTTTGTGGTGCTATGTTTGCTTTATATTTACTATTTCTTCCCCCTCTTCTCTCCGGTAGACCCCGACACCGATGCCGCCCCTGTGATCGACTACATCGACGACACTTCTTCCTTTACAGCAGAGCTTCCAGGCAAGCAAACCCTCCTTGAGCATTCCGATATCGCCCATTTCTTTCCCTCTCATGCTTGCCTTAGAACTGCTACTGCTTTCTGTATGATCCTACTCTGACGCATAGCCTGTTCTTGTTACCTGCTTTTATACCTTACCTGCTTATCCTAAACTGCTTAGTATAGGTTGGTTAGAGCTCCATCAGTGACCCCCACCTTGTCCCAGTTGCCTCGCTCTATGTTCGATGACTCGATCAACGTGATCGAAGTCTAGGCCCCGACACCGCACATCACCCCCCTAGTTGTACAACTCTGCAGAGTTACCATCGAGTGCCGAGGGTGGAACCTCTTAAATCACTCCTGATGAGATCTCTGTAGTGTAGCTATATGGTCGAGGTCATCGAGGGTGATTTCCTCCTTAACCACTTCCGTTATCGCTCTGTCGTGCAACCCCTCAAGTGTGAACCTCAAGGGTGGATCCTCTTACGTTCACCTTGATGATAACATCCAGTGGGATTCATCGGGGGTGATTCCTCGGGTTTTCCCCTTGGTGTTAGACACACAGTTACTATGGTTACTATGACTTTACACTGAGCCATGTTACTAAAGACGGGTCGACCTTGAGGGGTACCCGCACGAGCTTAATAGCGAGTGATGTGGAGTCGGGTTGACCTGGGAGGTGCCCGCGAGATACTTACGAGGCATGGCCGGGCATTCTTAGCCCTTGCCGCAAGTACTCGAGACGGGGTGACGGGGTCACATCGATTGTGAGTCTCTGCTCGTTACCACGCATTACTAATCCACTACGATTTGGATATTTGATCCGAGGGGCCTCTGGCCTGATAGCACTAACCATCAGTGGGCATAGTATGGGCATTCTGCGTTGTATACATCAGCCGAAGCTTAATAGACGCCAGCGACTGAGCGGCGCGCCGGGTTGGACTTTGTAAGCTCCTGCCTTGTTGAAGGAGGTAGCTAGGTCTGCTCACCGGCCGCGTTCGCAACGTGCAGGAGTTTCCGGGGAGATGGCCCATGACCCCTGGGGGCATAGGTTTAGTCCGGCGTGCTAACCTCTCTATTAAGCCTAGGTCGGGTTACGGCGTATTGTTTGGCCGAGGCCGGGCATGACCCAGGAAAGTGTGTCCGGCCGGAGTTAATCGAGCATGGTGGGTAAGTTGGTGCACCCCTGCAGGGAAGAAAACATCTATCGATAGCCTGTCCTACGGTAACGGACACTTGGAGTTGTATCCCGATCGATACAACTAGAACTAGATACCTGAGATGAGAAATGGACTGTGATGAGAAATGGAGATGAGAACTGGATAGTATGGCTTTGGGATTGCTTTCTCGTAGGGAGTCGAGAAAGGATCTCTGGCCGAGGTTGATAACACTTCTACTACTTTATATTATGTTGATCTATACTCTTCTACATGGTGCAAGATGCTTGAAGATTCTAGTCTTCGATAGGCTAGGCTTTCCCCTTCTCTTCTGGCATTCTGGAGTTTAGTCCACAGATACAGCCCATTTCCTTTGATACAGATGCATACTTAGTTTAGATCTGATGTAAGTCTTGCGAGTACTTTGGATGAGTACTCACGGCTGCTTTGCTACCTCTTTTTCCCCATAACCGATTGTTGCGACCATATGACGGATCCCAGGAGCTAGACGACACCACTGATGACTACTGCTACCCCGAGGGTGCCTACTACTATGTGACAGCCGCTGACGACTTGGAGTAGTTAGGAGGCTCCCAGGCAGGAGGCCTTGCCTTTTCGATCAATGTTGCTTTTGTGCTAGCCTTCTTAAGGCAAAACTTGTCTAACTTATGTCTATACACAGATATTGTTGCTTCCACTGACTCTTGTGTATTTGAGATTAT
>NW_025243552.1:0-2902 GCF_018294505.1 Triticum aestivum
GTTTAGAATCAGCATAACTCTTCTGTCTGGACTGGGCTACCTTGAGCCTATCGCGAATCATCCTCACTTTCTGTTCAGACTCCTTAATCAAATCTGGTCCAAACAACTGACGGTCTCCAACTTCGTCCCACAACAACGGTGTTCTACACCTCCTTCCGTACAAGGCTTCGAAAGGGGCCATCTTCAAACTGGTTTGGTAACTGTTGTTATAAGAAAACTCCGCATATGGCAAATTGTCGTCCCAACTAGATCCATAATCTAGTGCACATGCTCTCAACATGTCCTCCAAAATCTGGTTGACTCTCTCGGTCTGTCCATCTGTCTGCGGGTGAAAAGTTGTACTGAATTCCAGCCTGGTTCCCAATGTTTCATGTAACTGCTTCCAAAACTTCGAGGTAAATTGGGTTCCTCTGTCTGATACAATGGTCCTCGGAACTCCATGCAAACATACTATCCTGGTCATGTAAATCTTTGCCAACTTAGCACTGGTGTAAGTGGTCTTCACTGGAATGAAATGAGCCACTTTCGTCAAACGGTCGACTACAACCCATATCGAGTCATCGCCTGAACAAGTCCTGGGTAATCCTGTGATAAAGTCCATGCCTATTTTATCCCACTTCCATCCGGGTATCGGCAATGGCTGTAGCAATCCTGCTGGCTTCTGATGCTCTGCCTTCACTCTCTGACATACATCACAAACTGCTACATACTCCGCAATATTCTTCTTCATTCCGGTCCACCAGAAAGTATTTTTCAAATCCAAATACATCTTGGTATTTCCTGGGTGAATCGAGTATGGTGAATCATGGGCTTCTTGCAAAATCAACTTCCTGATCTCCGGATCGTTTGGCACATATACGCGGTCCTCGAACCATAAGGTATCGTGCTCATCCTCACGAAATCCCTTGGCTTTTCCTTTGCTCATCTTCTCCTTTATCTCTTCAATCTCCTTGTCTGTCTTCTGAGCTTCTCTGATCCTTTCCATCAAGGTAGACTGAATCTCCAATGTCGCTAAATAGCCTCTAGGGACTATCTCCAAACATAGCTCGCGAAGGTCCTCGGCTAACTCCTGAGGTAACTCTCCTGTCATGAGGGTGTTGACATGACTCTTGCGGCTCAACGTGTCTGCTACTACGTTAGCCTTTCCGGGGTGATAATGCAATCTCATATCATAATCTTTAATGAGCTCCAACCATCTTCTCTGTCTGAGATTTAACTCCTTCTGCGTGAAAATGTACTTCAAACTCTTGTGATCCGTGTACACTTCACAATGATTTCCGATGAGAAAATGTCTCCATGTGTTCAATGCATGCACCACGGCTGCTAATTCCAAATCATGCGTAGCATAATTCTTCTCATGGGGTTTAAGTTGTCGTGAAGCATACGACACAATTCTTCCTTCCTGCATAAGCACTGCTCCAAGTCCTCGACGAGAAGCGTCGCAATAAACTTCATAGTCCTTGCGTTGATCTGGCAGAATCAACACTGGTGATGTAACCAATCGTTTCTTCAACTCTTGGAAACTAGCTTCACATTCCTCAGTCCAATTGAATTTGGTGTCCTTCTTCAATAGCTCAGTCATGGGCTTAGCAATCCTTGAGAAATTCTCGATGAATCTCCGGTAGTATCCTGCAAGTCCAAGAAAACTTCGGATTTCTCCAACTGTCGCGGGTGATTCCCAACTAGTCACTGTGTCAACCTTGGCGGGGTCTAGTGCTATTCCTTCTCCAGAAATAACATGTCCAAGGAATCCAACTTCCTTTAGCCAAAACTCACATTTGCTGAACTTGGCATATAACTAATGTTCTCTGAGCTTCTCAAGTACCAATCGTAAATGCTCCTCATGCTCTTCTTCATCCTTGGAAAATATTAAAATATCATCAATGAACACCACGACGAACTTATCCAAGAACTCCATAAACACTTTGTTCATCAGGTTCATGAAATAGGCAGGTGCGTTAGTCAGTCCAAATGACATAACGGTATACTCATACAATCCATATCTGGTGGTAAATGCCGTCTTGGGTATATCCTGCTCTCGAATCTTTAACTGGTGGTATCCTGATCGTAGATCGATCTTGGAAAATACTTTAGCTCCTTGCAAGCGGTCAAACAAATCATTGATCATCGGCAGTGGGTACTTGTTTTTGATGGTCACTTCATTCAAACCTCGGTAATCAACAACCATCCTCAGCGATCCATCTTTCTTCTCCACTAGAAGTACTGGTGATCCCCAAGGTGACGAACTTGGGCGAATATAGCCTTTATCCAGTAACTCCTTGATCTGCTTCTTAATTTCCTCCAAATCCTTTGCGGGCATCCTGTACGGTCTCTTAGATATTGGCCCTGTGCCTGGCAAAAGTTCAATCAAAAACTCAATGTCTCTATCTGGTGGCATGCCTGGCAACTCTTCTGGAAATACATCCGGAAAATCCTTCACCACTGGTACTTCCTCCTGTACAACTCCTGATAAGGAATTTACTTGAGTCCTCTTCGGCATATGCCGGGATACATACTTGATCCTTTTTCCTTCTGGGGTGGTAAGCAAAATCGTCTTGTTGGCACAATCGATGTTTCCTCCATACAACGATAGCCAATCCATTCCCAAAATCACATCCAATCCTTGCGATTCCAAAACAATGAGGTCTGAGGGGAAAACATGCCTACCAATGGCCAACGGTATCTGAAAACATCCTTGGGTGGCCATATACTCTGCTCCTGGCGAGGTTACTAACATGGGGCTTTTGAGAACTTGGGTGGACATCTTAAACTTGTTTACGAATCCCCTTGATATGTATGAATGCGATGCACCAGTATCGAAAAGAACGGTTGCAGTAAATGACTTAACCAAAAACTTACCTATTACTGCATCAGGCTGAGCTTCAACCTCCTCCACGCTCAC
>NW_025243553.1:0-2901 GCF_018294505.1 Triticum aestivum
GGGCAAAGAATCAAACACTATATCTCAGGTACTCCGGAGACTCGTTCAAGTCATGAGAGAATCGAGCATCTCCAAGCCCTATATGACCTGCAAAACCAAAACTGTGAGTATGAATGCAGATTTAAGAGATGAGTTTGGTTGTAGATTTGAGGATCCCGGAGACTCGTTCATCTTTTTACGATGGTGAACCTATGCCTTGGAAGACGGAGGATAAGACTCTGTCATCATCAACAACTCCACCATCACCACCTCCGAAAAAGAGACATAAATACATGGGTATGGGCACTCCCCTTGGCTTGTGCCAAGCTTGGGGGAGGTGTCTCGGTATCGTATCATCATCACACCTTTACCTTTATCATTTTTCTTACTTCGATCCTTTTGGTTACATCTTTATCTAGTAGAATAAAAGTTTTAGTATGATCTAGCTTTGAGTTGCTTTATGTTCCCTCTATGTAATCGAGTGTGAGAGATATATAATAAAGATTAGTTTTTAGTTGAGGGCTTTGCTTTCTTGCTTTGATCATGAGAAAAAGAAATAAAGAATAAAAGAAATAAAAGACTATATAATGGTCTTATGGGAAGTGACGATTTCACATATAAGAAGTATGTCGCATGAAACTTGTTGTTAGTTGACAAACATAGTTTTGGTCATTGTTGCAATTAATAGGAAGTAATAAAGAAAGAGATGTCTCACATATAAATATACTATCTCAGACATCTTTTGTGATTGTGAGCACTCATTAAAATATTATATGCTAAAAGGTTGATGTTGGACAAGGAAGACAATGTAATGGGTTATGTTTCTTTAGATCCGAATAGAAGTTATATTATTATGGATCCTCCAACATGTCGAGCTTGCTTCTCACCCCTTGCTAGCCAAATCTTTTGCACCAAGTAGAGATACTACTTGTGCATCCAAATATCCCTCAACCTAGTTTTGCCATGAGAGTCCACCATACCTACCTATGGATTGAGTAAGATCCTTCAAGTAAGTTGTCATCGGTGCAAGCAATAAAAATTGCTCTCTAAATATGTATGATCTATTAGTGTGAAGAAAATAAGCTTTATACGAACTTATGATATGGAAGAAATAAAAGCGATGGACTGCATAATAAAGTTCTTTATCACAAGCGGCAATATAAAGTGATGTTCTTTTGCATTAAGATTTTGTGCATCCAACCATAAAAGCGCATGACAACCTCTGCTTCCCTCTGCGAAGGGCCTATCTTTTACCTTTTACTTTCTACTTCTATATAAGAGTCATGGTGATCTTCACCTATTCCTTTTTACACTTTCTCTTTCTCGCAAGCACTTTATGTTGGGGGGAGATCCAAATATATATATATATATATATATCCACTCGGATGTAGATATTCATAAGCTATTATTGTTGACATTACAGCGGGAAGAAGGGGTGTTACACCGCTGCATAGAGGGGGAGAGAGTTGGTGTTGACGGTAGCAAGATTGTTGATGTAGATCGTCATCTCGATCGTTGCCCCGGCGGCACTCCGGCGCCACCGGGAGCCAGGGGGGAGAGACCCTCTCCTTTTCCTTCTTCCTTGGCCTCCCCCCTAGATGGGAGGAGAGTTCCCCCTCTGGTCCATGGCCTCCATGGCGGCGGAGGGGCGGGAGCCCCTCCAAGATTGGATCTCCCTCTCTGTTCTCTTCTGTTTCACGTTCCCAGATCTGGCCCTTCACCGTTTCTTAAATTCCCAGAGATCCGTAACTCCGATTGCGATGAAATTTTTACACGATTTTTTCCATAAATTATCTTTCTTGCACTAGAAGAAGGGCCCCAACCGACCTTCATGGAGGACACAAGACACCTGGGCGCGCCAGGGGATGCCTGGCATGCCCTGGTGGGTTGTGGGCTCTATGGGCCCCCGTTTGCATTGATTCCACCTCCAAAAAATCACATAAATTCCAAAATAAATCTCCGTAAATTTTTATCGCATTTGGACTTTGTTTGATATGGATTTTCTGTGATACAAAAAACATGCAACAAACAGGAACTGGCACTTGGCACCAAATCAATAGGTTAGTCCAAATAATCATATAAAAAGTTGCCAAAATATGTGAAAGTTGTATAATATTGGCATGAAACAATCAAAAATTATAGATACGACGAAGACGTATCAGCATCCCCAAGCTTAATTCCTGCTCATCCTCGAGCAGGTAAATGATAAAAAAGATAATTTTTGATGTGGAATGCTACCTAGCATAAACTTGATCATATATCTAATCATGGCATGAATATTAAGACATAAGTGATTCAAAGCAATAGTCTATAATTTGACATAAAGACATCAGTACTCAGGCATCCCAAAAAACAATCATGTCTTTCAAAATATCAATGCTAAAGAAAGCTATCCCTACAAAATCATATAGTCTTGTCATGCTCTGTTTTCTTTACACAAAGTATTTATCATGCACAACCCCGATGACAAGTTGAGCAATTGGTTCATACTTTTTAATGCGCTTCAGCTTTTTCAACCCTCACGCAATACATGAGCGCAAGCCATGGATATAGCACTACGGGTGGAATATAGTATGATGATAGGGGTAAATATAGAGAAGACAAAAAAGTAAGAAAGTCTCACATCGATGCGGCTAACCAACGGGCTATGGAGATGCCCATCAATTGATATCAACGTGAGGAGTAGGGATTGCCATGCAACGAATGCACTAAGAACTATAAGTGTATGAAAGCTCAATATGAAACTAAGTGGGTGTGCATCTAATCCTATAATGAAAAATTCCCACTAGTATATGAAAGTGACAACATAGGAGACTCTCCATATGAAAAACATGGTGCTACTTTGAAGCACAAGTGTGGTAAAGGATACTAACAATGCCCCTTCTCTCTTTATTTATTTTTCTTTCTTTTTTCTTTCTTCTT
>NW_025243554.1:0-2201 GCF_018294505.1 Triticum aestivum
AGTGTTGATGACCGACATGTAAACGCACACCAGGGTTCATTACACATGGAAATCACTCCGGGACCCCAAAACAGTGAGTAATAGTCCACGAAATGGGCCAGAATCGAACAAAACTGTGAGTGTTGACGACCGACACGTAAGCGCACCTTGGGGTTCAACAACTATGGAAATCGCTTTGGGACCCCAAAACGGTGAGTAATAGTCCACAAAACGGGCCAGAATCGGACAAAACCGCGAGTATTGATGACCGACACGTAAACGCACCCTAGGGTTCGTTAATCGTGGAAATCACTCCGGGACCCCAAAACAGTGAGTAATAGTCCATGAAACGGGTCTGAATCGGCCAAAACTATGAGTGTCGATGACCGACAGGTAAACGCACCCCAGGGTTCGTTACTCATGGAAATCACTCCGGGAACCTAAAACAGTGAGTAATGGTCCATATAACGGGCCAGAATTGGACAAAACTGCGAGTGTTGATGACCGACACGTAAGCACACCTTAGGATTAACAACTATGGAAATCGCTTTGGGGCCCCAAAAATGGTGAGTAATAGTCCACGAAACGGGTCAGAATCGGCCAAAACTGCGAGCGTTGATGAACGACACGTATACGCACCCCAGGGTTCATTACTCGTGGAAATTACTCCGGGACCCCAAAACAGTGAGTAATAGTCCACGAAACGGGCCAGAATCGGCCAAAACTGTGAGTGTTGATGACCAAGACGTAAGCGCACCTTGGGGTTCAACAACTATGGAAATCGCTTTGGGACTCCAAAATGGTGAGTAATAGTCCACGAGACGGGTCAGAATCGGCCAAAACTGCGAGTATTGATGACCGACACATAATCGCACCCCAGGGTTCGTTACTCGTGGAAATCAGTCCGGGACCCCAAAACAGTGAGTAATAGTCCATGAAACGGGCCAGAATCGGCCAAAACTATGAGTGTCGATGACCGACTGGTAAATGCACCCCAGGGTTCGTTACTCGTGAAAATCACTCCGGGAACCTAAATCAGTGACTAATAGTCCACGAAATGGGCCAGAATCTGACAAAACTGCGAGTGTTGATGACCGACACGTAAGCGCACCTTGGGTTTCAACAACTATGGAAATTGCTTTGGGGCCCCAAATCGGTGAGTAATAGTCCATGAAACGGGTCAGAATCGGCCAAAACTGCGAGTGTTGATGACCGACACGTAAGCGCACCTTGGGGTTTAACAACTATGGAAATCGCTTTGGGGCCCCAAAACGGTGAGTAATAGTCCATGAAACGGGTCAGAATCGGCCAAAACTGCGAGTGTTGATGAACGACACGTAAACGCACCCCAGGGTTCGTTACTCATGGAAATCACTCCGGGACCCCAAAACAGTGAGTAATAGTCCACGAAATGGGCCAGAATCGGTCAAAACTATGAGTGTCGATGACCGACAGGTAAACGCACCCCAGGGTCCGTTACTCGTGGAAATCACTGCGGGAACCTAAAACAGCAAGTAATAGTCCACGAAACGGGCAGAATCGGACAAAACTGCGAGTGTTGATGACCGACACGTAAGCGCACCTTGGGGTTTAACAACTGTGGAAATTGCTTTGGGGCCCCAAAACGGTGAGTAATAGTCCATGAAACGGGTCAGAAACGGCCAAAACTGCGAGTGTTGATGACCGACATGTAAACGCACACCAGGGTTCATTACACATGGAAATCACTCCGGGACCCCAAAACAGTGAGTAATAGTCCATGAAATGGGCCAGAATCGAACAAAACTGTGAGTGTTGACGACCGACACGTAAGCGCACCTTGGGGTTCAACAACTATGGAAATCGCTTTGGGACCCCAAAACGGTGAGTAATAGTCCACAAAACGGGCCAGAATCGGACAAAACCGCGAGTATTGATGACCGACACGTAAACGCACCCTAGGGTTCGTTAATCGTGGAAATCACTCCGGGACCCCAAAACAGTGAGTAATAGTCCATGAAACGGGTCTGAATCGGCCAAAACTATGAGTGTCGATGACCGACAGGTAAACGCACCCCAGGGTTCGTTACTCGTGGAAATCACTCCGGGAACCTAAAACAGTGAGTAATGGTCCATATAACGGGCCAGAATTGGACAAAACTGCGAGTGTTGATGACCGACACGTAAGCACACCTTAGGTTTAACAACTATGGAAATCGCTTTGGGGCCCCAAAAATGGTGAG
>NW_025243554.1:2211-2901 GCF_018294505.1 Triticum aestivum
CACGTAAGCACACCTTAGGATTAACAACTATGGAAATCGCTTTGGGGCCCCAAAAATGGTGAGTAATAGTCCACGAAACGGGTCAGAATCGGCCAAAACTGCGAGCGTTGATGAACGACACGTATACGCACCCCAGGGTTCATTACTCGTGGAAATTACTCCGGGACCCCAAAACAGTGAGTAATAGTCCACGAAACGGGCCAGAATCGGCCAAAACTGTGAGTGTTGATGACCAAGACGTAAGCGCACCTTGGGGTTCAACAACTATGGAAATCGCTTTGGGACTCCAAAATGGTGAGTAATAGTCCACGAGACGGGTCAGAATCGGCCAAAACTGCGAGTATTGATGACCGACACATAATCGCACCCCAGGGTTCGTTACTCGTGGAAATCTGTCCGGGACCCCAAAACAGTGAGTAATAGTCCATGAAACGGGCCAGAATCGGCCAAAACTATGAGTGTCGATGACCGACAGGTAAATGCACCCCAGGGTTCGTTACTCGTGAAAATCACTCCGGGAACCTAAATCAGTGACTAATAGTCCACGAAATGGGCCAGAATCTGACAAAACTGCGAGTGTTGAGGACCGACACGTAAGCGCACCTTGGGTTTCAACAACTATGGAAATTGCTTTGGGGCCGCAAATCGGTGAGTAATAGTCCATGAAACGGGTCAGAATCGGCCAAAACT
>NW_025243555.1:0-2901 GCF_018294505.1 Triticum aestivum
CTCTCTCTCTCTCTCTCTCTCTCTCTCTCTCTCTCTCTATGTTTCTCAATACAATGGTATCCATGATCTTCGTGGAGACTCTTGAGCTCGGGTGGCGTTCAGGCAGCGGGGCGGCGGCGCTCGCCGCCGCGCTGTAGGGAGGCGCGGAGGAGACAGCGCGTGCGGCAGCGCAGGACGGAGGGGACGGCGTGGCCATGGCCCTGGAGATGCGTGGTAGACCTCCCAGCCAGTGGTGCTAGCGCACGGGCCTGATCTGGGGCCAACCTTGGGCTCGATCCGAGCCAGAAGGGGTTAGCCCGCTCGATGCGATCGCCGAAAGCCTGTCGGCGGTGTGGGGGCTGCTGGCTAGGCATGAATAAGTGTGGTTTGGCCTTGCTGTTTCTTCAAGCTCCAAGTCCTTGATCACCTTGATGTGGACCTCCTCGATCAAGACGCCGACGAGTTCCGGTCTTCCTCTTAGTGATTCCGCTGATTGACGCATGGTGCCACTGGATATGTACATCGGAATTGATCCTGTCGTGCTCTCCCTTATCTTCGGCCAGTGAGCCTTCGTGAGGGTGTTGCGCGAAGCTTCACTTTATTGACAGGGTCATGGGACATGTCTAAATATAGATTTCCATCGCACTGACAGAGGTGGAGAAAGTCATGTTGACTGCGATCGAAGGTTTGCAATGGTGTATAGGTGCTTTGGTGCCAATGAAGAATGGCGGCACAGGTTCTTCCTTTGTGTCAGTGTTGATGACTTGCTGCAGCGATCTTGGCAAGAGGGGGCGGCAGCACAGGTGAACTGCATTTGTTGTGGTGCTCCTCGAGCACCGAGTCGTGATTTTTCAGGGTGAAAGCCCAAGGTCTGTCCTTCATTGGTTGTGCCTGGCAATGGCCTTGCAGAAGGCATTGTTTTGTGAATCGGATTTTCTCCTGAGTGGAAACTCAAGATCTTCAATCGGACGACGAAAATGCTGGTGCATTGTTTCATTCTTTAAGGCATCATTTTTGGAGAATCCTTCTTGCAGTTCAGGTGTTGTCTTCGATGGTGGTTAGAGTGTTGCTCTTGTAAGTTTTTCACTGTGACAGGTCTTTTTTATTTTTCTCTCTTTTTTATCTTTTTTCTTGGTTGTGTGCCTGATATCTTTGGATATCTTATTCGTATACAGTGCCTCTTAAAATGTTGCCCGCGAGATTTGTATGTTAACATGTAAAGGCTGAAGGAGTGTTCTTACAGTGCACGCAGCAACAATAGACCAGCATCATGCTCGGAAATTATGATAGGTAAGAAGATCACCGAGCTGACACTAGTAGAAAAAGGGTCAAACGTGAAGCATATTAGTGCCGGTTTGTATTTGAGCCGACACTAATGTATACATTAGTGCCGGTTCCAACGGCTAGCCGGGCCGTTTTCATTAGTACCGGTTCGTGGCGAACCTTTAGCACCTGTTCGTGCCACGAACCGGTCCTAATGAGAGTGGTGGCAGGATGTTGTCAGACTGGGGCCCCTCCAGCCCCTTTAGTACCGGTTCTTGGCACGAACCGGTACTAAAGGTCATCCTACATAAACCCTTCGTCCACCCGAGCTCGCTCTGTTCTTCCCCTTTCCCCTCTCCTCTCTGTTCTTCCCCTCTTCCTCTCGAGCTCATCACACATTTTGCCCAAAATTTGTCAAGATTTGAAGGCCCCCATCCATTCAAATGATCACAAAGGTTAGCAACTTTGTCCTTTCATCTCTCATTGCTAGATTAGCTCTTGCAATGCTTTATATAGTGATTAATTTGTGAGTTTAGTAATTTGGGAGGATATATATATATATATATATATATGTGTGTGTGTGTGTGTGTGTGTGTGTGTGTGCTAGTATTTGATTTATATGCAATTTGAGGTCAAAAATAACACTTAGTTTGCATATGTAGGTGTGGTTTACTTAGTGCCTTCTAAATCTCCGTCGTAACCACCGTCGATCGCCCGCACCGTCCCGTCGCCGGCACCACCTTCTGGTGAGCCTCTTGTTCATGAAATTTTATATAAAAATTGATGTTTGTGTGATTTGGATATATAGTTACTCGTATAATTATCTTACCCGTACGTTGTTTGTTATACATATAGTGCCATGGTTTTGATATTCGTCCCCGTCGGCCCTCGTCCTTGTTATGATTCGGATGTGGTATATATATTCTCTTTTAAAACTACTTGCATTTCGTGTTTATGACAAATTATGCCCATCAAGTTGACATAGAATTTTTTTCTAGGAGGTATGTGAACCGGAAATTCCAACCGACCCTATTGTCGAGAGGTTAAATTTAGTTGAAAGAGAAAACGAGTACTTGAAAGAAAAATTGAAAAGAATTGAGGGGGAGAAGATGGAATTGGAGTTGCATGTTGCCGATGTCGTCGATGATCACAAGATCAAGATGGAGAAAATGCGCTTGAAGATTAGAAAGATTAGAAAATATGTCATCGATAGTGAGGCTTGGTATCATTATGCTGTTGGATCCATTGTTACCTTAGTTGCGATCTTGATCGTATTTGTTGTTGCATTTAAATGCTTTAGCTACAGAGTTATTTGTTTGTTGCATTTAAGTGTTGTATGAACTTTATGTATGAACTTGTATTAATTTGGTCTATTCGGTGTTGTGTAATGAAGATGAGCCGGCAATGGATGTACGATGACCGATGCTCTCCCCAGTTCGTTGAGGGCGTGCATACTTTTCTGCTTGCGGCTGAGGCAAACAAGCGAGCGGATGGTTTTATGCCTTGTCCATGTGCTCGCTGTAAGAATGGTCACAATTATTCTATGTCAAGAACCATTCACGTCCACCTGTTTAAGTCCGGTTTCACGCCCCACTATAATGTTTGGACCAAGCACGGAGAAAGAGGGGTTATGATGGAAGACAATGAAGAAGAAGAGGA
>NW_025243556.1:0-2901 GCF_018294505.1 Triticum aestivum
TTCAAATACAACGGGTGCAAAACAGTTGCACACGCGGAATACTCAGGTTAAACTTGACGAGCCTAGCATATAACAGATATGGCCTCGGAACACGGAAACCAAAAGGTCGAGCGTGAATCATATAGTAGATATGATCAACATAGTGATGTTCACCATTGAAACTACTCCATCTCACGTGATGATCGGACATGGTTTAGTTGATTTGGATCACGTGATCACTTAGAGGATTAGAGGGATGTCTATCTAAGTGGGAGTTCTTAAGTAATATGATTAATTGAACTTTAATTTATCATGAACTTAGTCCTGGTAGTATTAGCATATCTATGTTGTAGATCAATAGCTCTTGTTTAGCTCCCCTATTTTATTTTTGATATGTTCCTAGAGAAAACTAAGTTGAAAGATGTTAGTGGCAATGATGCGGATTGGATCCGTGATCTGAGGTTTATCCTCATTGCTGCACAGAAGAATCATGTCTTTGATGCACCGCTATGTGACAAACCTATTGCAGGAGCAGATGCAGATGTTATGAACATTTGGCTAGCTCAATATGATGACTACTTGATAGTTTAGTGCAACATGCTTAAACGGCTTAGAATCGGGACTTCAATGACGTTTTGAACGTCATGGACCATATGAGATGTTCCCGGAGTTGAAGTTAATATTTCAAGCAAATACCCGAGTTGAGAGATACAAAGTCTCCAACAAGTTCTATAGCTAAAAGGTGGAGGAGAATAGCTCAAGCAGTGAGCATGTGCTCAGATTGTCTGGGTACTACAATCGCTTGAATCAAGTGGGAGTTAATCTTCCAGATAAAATAGTGATTGACAGAATTCTCTAGTCACCATCACCAAGTTAGTAGAACTTCGTGATGAACTATGATATACAAGGGATAACGGAAACGATTCCCAAGCTCTTCGTAATGCTGAAATCGACGAAGGTAAAAATCAAGAAAAATATCAAGTGTTGATGGTAGACAAGACCGCTAGTTTCAAGAAAAGGGCAAAGGGAAAAAGGGGAACTTCAAGAAGAACGGCAAGCAAGTTGCTGCTCAAGTGAAGAAGCCCAAGTCTAGTCCTAAGCCTGAGACTAAGTGCTTCTACTGCAAAGGGACCGGTCACTGGAAGCAGAACTGCCCCAAGTATTTGGCGGATAAGAAGGATGGCAAAGTGAACAAAGGTATATTTGATAGACAGATTATTGATGTGTATTTTACTAGCGTTCGTAGCAACCCCTCGGTATTTGATACTGGTTCAGTTGCTAAGAGTAGTAACTCGAAACGGGAGTTGCAGAATGAACATAGACTAGTTAAGGGTGAAGTGACGATGTGTCCTGGAAGTGGTTCCAAGATTGATATGATCATCATCGCACACTCCCTATACTTTTGGGATTATTGTTGAACCTAAATAAGTGTTATTTGGTGTTTGCGTTGAGCATGAATATGATTTGATCATGTTTATTGCAATACGGTTATTCATTTAAGTAAAAGAATAAATTGTTGTTCTGTTTACATGAATAAAACCTTATATGGTTACACACCCAATGAAAATGGTTCGTTGGATCTCGATCGTAGTGATACACATATTCATAATATTAAAACCAAAAGATGCAAAGTTAATAATGATGGTGCAATTTATTTGTGGCACTGCCGTTTAGGTCATATTGGTGTAAAGCACATGAAGAAAATCCATGCTAATGGGCTTTTGGAATCACTTGATTATGAATCAGTTGATGCTTGCGAACCATGCCTCATGGGCAAGATGACTAAGACTCTGTTCTCCAGAACAATGGAGTGAGCAACAGATTTGTTGGAAATCATACATATTGATGTATGTGGTCCGATGAATATTCAGGCTCATGGCAGGTATCATTATTTTCTGATCTTCACAGATGATTTGAGCAGATATGAGTATATCTACTTGATGAAACACAAGTCTGAAACATTTGAAAAGTTCAAAGAATTTCAGAGTGAAGTGGAGAATCATCGTAACAAAAATGAAAGTTTCTACGATATAATCGCAGAAGTAAAATATTTGAGTTACGAGTTTAGCCTTCAGTTAAAAACAATGTGAAATAGTTTCACTACTCACGCCACCTGCAACACCACATCATAATGGTGTGTCCGAACGTCATAACCGTACTTTATTAGATATGGTGCGATCTATGATGTCTCTTACCGATCTACCACTATCGTTTTGGGGTTATGCATTAGAGACAGCTGCATTCACGTTAAATAGGGCACCATCTAAATCCGTTGAGACGACACCGTATGAACTATGGTTTGGCAAGAAACCTAAGCTGTCGTTTCTTAAAGTTTGAGGTTGCAATGCTTATGTGAAAAAGTTTCAACCTGATAAGCTCTAACCCAAATCGGAGAAGTGCGTCTTCATAGGATACACAAAAGAAAATGTTGGGTACACCTTCTATCACAGATCCGAAGGCAATATATTCGTTGCTTTGAATGGATCCTTTCTAGAAAAGGAGTTTCTCTCGAAAGAAGTGAGTGGGAGGAAAGTATAACTTGATGAGGTAACTGTGCCTTCTCCCTTATTGGAAAGTAGTTCATCACAGAAATCTGTTCCTGTGACTACTACACCGATTAGTGAGGAAGCTAATGATGATGATCATGTAACTTCAGATCCAGTTACTACCGAACCTCGTAGGTAAACCAGAGTGAGATCCGCACCAGAGTGGTACCGTAATCCTGTTCTGGAGGTCATGTTACTTGACCATGACGAGCCTACGAACTATGAGGGAGCGATGATGAGCCCAGATTCCGCGAAATGGCTTGAGGCCATGAAATCTGAGATGAGATCCATGTATGAGAACAAACTATGGACTTTGATTGACTTGCCCAACGATCGGCAAGCCATTGAGATTAAATGGATCTTCAAGAGGAAGACG